>NC_139577.1:34499412-34549412 GCF_946808225.1 Silurus aristotelis | reverse complement strand
CACAGCATTTGTGAGTGGAAGTTGGACAGCAGAATCAAGAAGTTGTGTTAAAGGAGCACAGTTTCAGGGCTGAAGGATGAAATACACTTATGATATTTGAGAAACCAAGCAGAAGCTCTTATTGTGTGTGATGTCTGATCCTCAGGAGTGTGAACTCGCTTCAGTACTCAATTCAGTATATCAATTCTGTACTCACTTCAGCACTCGCTCGTTTTTGCTTCAGTGCTCACGCCTGGATTCACTCTGGTACCTACTTAAGTACCCACTTCAGTACTCACTTCAGTACTCTCTTAGATACCCAGTCCTGTCCTCTCTTTAGTACTTACTTCAGTACTCTCTTCATTACTCTAGTACTCTGAAATCTTTTTCCAATGCACACTATCATTTTTTTATATTATTATATTCATTTAAAAAGTTTGTTTTTTGCACAAATGTTACAACGTTGCAATTTAAATTAACAGAAATGTTGCTGCATTTTTATTTATTATGTATTTATTCGCTTGTTTGAATTTCACCCACGTATTTTTGCGTCTGTGGACGTTACACTGCATGACGACATGAAACATATTTAATAATTCAGTGCTTTGATTACATCACACATCTCCAGCGTTTCTCCCAGAATCCACACATCAAACACCGGTGTAGTTAAACACACATTCCCAGCATTTCTCTACTGTTACTACGGACTGCTAAATCTTTTTCTTTTTTATAAAATAGCGAATTAATTGGAGAATCAAAATATAGATAAATGAAGGCAAATTAGGTGATTGCAAATAATGAGAAACTTTATAAATATGAGATTTTACATTAAAATAACGAGATAGATTGTTATTATTACAATTAAGATGCTCATACAAAATACTGAGATAACAATTGAAAAGAAAAGAAACTACATTTCAAAATAATGAAAGTCAGATATGAGATATTAAATATAAAATACTGAGATACTAAATGATCAAATGAGATATTTAATAAAAAATAGTGGTAATTCAAAAATTAGATACTAAATCATCAGAAGAGACACTAAGATAAAACAACAAGGTAATAATGCAAAATAAAATTGTATTTAAAATAATGAGGTGCATTATTATTATTATTATCAATAAAATAATAAGATAGTAAGTCTACAATGAGATGCTATGGAACAATATATTGAAATACTATTCAATAAATTCAATTAATTTAATTTGTGTAGCCACTTTTATCAATGAAGATTGTCTCGAAGCAGCTTTACAGAGATAAAGCAGTAATAAAAGAATCTATAAGTTTAAGTTAACTATAAGTTTTTGTTGTTTAAGTTGTTTATATATAACATACTGTATAAAATTTGTGTTTATATATATATATATATATACTGTATATAATGAGACACTAAATCATCAAATAAAATACAAAGTTAAAATAATGCAATAGAAAGTCAAAATAGTTTTAAATGAGATATTAAGTGATGAAATAAATTAAACATAAGTTACTAAGTTGAAATTACAACTTAGCATAATATTAAATATATTAACTATATTAATTAACAATAATGTGTAAACATAACATGATACTGAGTGAAAATAACAAGACACCAAATCAAATCTATATGAAGAGATACAAAGTCAAAATAAATATAATTATTAATGAGATAGCAGTAAGAGATGTTTCTACCTCCTTATGGTTCATGGCTCCTGCAGGAACATGTGATTTCTCCAGTCATATCAGTGGAACAGGCAGTAATTACTGAATCTGAAGCTCACACAAAAGCAAAGAATAAAACGGTATCAATTTCTCCTGATGGTGACGAGAACTCTCTCGGAGGTTTGACACACGGAAAGTAGGAGCTTTTTTTTTGTTTTCTCTGCTGCTGGTCAATTTCGTCTTTATTCTGGGGTTGAGAGAGTGGGGACGATTCTGGCGCATGTCTCACCTGCTTCCATGTCACTCACACTGCCGTACACTCACTCACACGTCCAGAAAAGGTGACAATAATCAGCAACCTTTTCACCCATATCTGGTTCTTCCTCAAACTGTTCCTACAAAGTTCTATCAGAACGTCTTTGGATGCAGGTGCATGAAATTTTCTCATTATTCTCATAATAACTTCATATTCTATTATTACAAATGGAAAGTCGCCAATCTTCTCAGTAGTGATTGTCTTATATTAAAAATATAGAATTTCAGGAGTGTAATTTCTTCTTATTTATTACTGTGTATTGTGATCTACAGTAAATTTATGTAAACAATGCACGTTTTGATAAATGAGAACCCTGAGAATTTTCTTCTTGATCGTCAGGTTTTTGTTTCATATGTTTTGTACTTCTGTTTCACCCTTTACACACATGTATTCTTGTGCATTTCAGTGTCTTTAAATTATCGGACAAATCCACATTCACACGCTTCTTCGAAATCCATCTTAGTCTCAGAAGTCATGTTCAGGCTTTCCAGCATTTTATTCTATAAAAATTATTTATTTATTTTTGAGCATTGCGTAATCACACAAATGCACAGCAAAAACAAGCATACTGATCATGAACAATCTCATCAAATGTGTTCAAGCCCCGAAGCTGGAAACACCACACTGCTGCTCTGAAGAACATTCCGACAGCTTCCTGCTAATGCTGTCCAACTTCCTCCTACAGACCACAAACTAAAATATTAGAAATATAAACCCATCAAACAAGTGAAGAAATAACATGTGATATTCTAGTGCTCTGTGGTCCATTAGACACGTTCCACTGACAATTATGGAATAAACACTGTGCATGTTTTGCTGTTATGGTGAAATAATCACTGAAAGAGTGGTGTGATGGAGCAGTGTTTCAGCTGCGATGCTGCAGTTAAATATTTCCTTTTAACAACACGCCTTTTGGTGGTTTATATCACTTACACTAAACTAATTAGTGAACTTACAATTTTCTTTTAAAAAAACCCTAATCCTAATCTCTAACCCTAAACTTCTAACCCAAAACCCTAACCCTAAACTTAACCCCTATACCCTAAACCTAACCCTAACCCCAACCCCTAAAAATATTACCTAAACCTAACCCCTAAATCCAACCCATCTAAGGGAGTTTTTCCTTGCCACTGTCACCACGGCTGCTCATCAGGGATAAATGAACACCATTCACCTTCACTGTTGATTTCTGTAAAGCTGCTTTGAGACAATGTCTGTTGTGAAAAGCGCTATACAAATAAACTTGACTTGACTTGACTTGACCCCTAAAACTAACCCCAAACATTAACCTTAAACCCTAACCCTCACCCCTAACCTCTAAACCTAACTCCAAACCTTAACCCATATCCCCTAAACATAACCCTAAACCTTAACCCTTAAACCTAACCCCTAACCCCTAACCCTAACCTCTATCTCCTAAACCTAACCCCTAAAACTAACCCAACCCCTAACCCCCTAAACATATCACCTAACCATTAAACCTAAACCTATCCCCTTAAACCCAAACCCTTAACCCTAACCCCTATCCCCTAAACATAACCCTTAACCCTAACCCCAATTTGAACCCCTAACTGTACCCCTAAACCTAACCCTAATGCCTAATTCGAACCCCTAACTGTAACTCTAGCTACAGTAATCAGGTTAGTTTCTGTTCTGACTTACATTATTGCAGCTATAAATATTTATTTCCTCTTCTTCGGGTTTTTCTTTTTATTAATCGCAGTTTGTCATGTTAGCGAGAAATCGTAAAGTGAAGTGGAATCTCCTCAGTCCTTCAGATGTTACAGCCTTTTCTCTGTCTGTTACAAAGTGCTGACACTGGAGACTTCTTCCATAACCGGTAAATAAATAGACCAACAATTATGTGTTTTTTAACCAGCTTTAGAAAGATCTGTTACTATAGAAACCACAGCTTATCAGAGCAAGTGCATTAAAATCAATGAATTAAAGCCTTCTGGCCAATCAGGATGCAGAACTCAGCAGCACTGTGCTCCTGTAGACTGAGCAGTACTGTGGGCATGAATGCATGGCAGTGCTTTCAGGTTCTGAATATTCTGATAAAATGCACCTGTTGCTTAAATGTAATTTACGATCACTGTCAGAATCCAGGGCTGGAAAAAATCTCTCCTCATATTAAACATCAGGAAAAAAGAAACCATGAGATATTTTTTCCTGGCATTTGGTCCATAATAAATAGAAGAAAATCCATTTTTCTTTTTTGTAGCAAGACAACAAAAATATACATACAATTTTAAAAGTGGTAAATAGGTTCAGGTTCTGTACCTCAAATGAGACGTAACAATGCCTCGTCTAGATGCTTAAATTTATCAGGCCGAGTACTCACCCCTGAGGGACTTGTTCCCAAGAAAGCATTTCTACTTGTAATTGAATGTCTGTAACCACTTTTTCTTCTCTGAAAATGATTCTGAAGCCTGGAGTATCATCATCTGATATCTTCAAATCCTTACAAAAATAAACAGCTCCGTAACTCACATGGAAATCACCCACATTGGAAATAAAATAAACAGAATAAAATGTCATGTTTTATATGTAAACACTTACTTAAAAAAATAATAAATTAAAGGATCTGATTACTCTAAACCTATCCATTTTCTCTTGTATCGGGCTGACAATGATATCCCATCTATCGGATCAGAACCACCTCAAATCTAGACTCTTCATTTATTTCCAGTTTAGTGAATAAATGAGAACGCATCGAGACCAGTGCGAGATGAAATCAACAGGGAAGATAAAGAGATAATAAATAGCTTTCTAAAAATTACTCCAACATTCAGCCCTGAAGCTGTAAACATCATGCTGCTGCTCTAAACGAGGCTCTGACAGCTTCCTGCTACTGCTGTCCAACTTCCACCCACGTGTTGCTATTGGTGGTGTTCACGGCTGATGGTCAAGGCAGGTGATGATCTGAGCTGGTGGGGTTTAGGAGTGTTGGTGTTTAGGCTTAACTTTAAGGGATGATTAGGGTTGGGGTGATTAGAGTTGGTAGTGATTAGGGTTGGGGGTAATTAGAGTTGGGGTGACTAGGGTTGGAGGGGTGATTAGGGTTGGGGGTTAGGTTTAAGGGTGATTAGGGTTGAAGGGGTGGTTAGGGTTGAGGGTAAGGGTTGGGGGTTGATTAGGGTTGGTGTGATTAGGGTTTTGGGGTGATTAGGGTTGGGGTGATTAGGGTTGGATGGGTAATTAGGGTTGGGGGTAAGGGCTGGTGTGATTAGGGTTTTGGGGTGATTAGGGTTGGAGGGGTGATTAGGGTTGGGGGTAAGGGTTGGGGGGTGATTAGGGTTGGTGTGATTAGGGTTTTGGGGTGATTGGGGTTGGGGTGATTAGGGTTGGATGGGTGATTAGGGTTGGGGTAAGGGTTGGGGGATGATTAGGGTTGGTGTGATTAGGGTTGGGGTGATTAAGGTTAGGGGTGATTGGGGTTGGGGTGATTAGGGTTGGAGGTAAGGGTTGGGGGGTGATTAGGGTTGGGGTGATTAGGGTTAGAGATGATTATGGTTGGGGTAAATAGTGTTGGGGCGATTTAGGTTGGGAGTGATTAGGGTTGGGGGTGATCAGGGTTGGGGATGATTAGAGCTGGGGTGATTAGGTTTGGATGGCTTTTTATGGTTGGGTGATTAGGGTTGGGGGGGATTAGGGTTGGGCATGATAAGGGTTGGGGGTTATTAGGGTTGTGGGGTGATTATGGTTGGTCTGATTAGGGGTGTGGGGATTAGTGTTGGGAGGTAATTAGGGTTGGGGGTTGGGGTAATTAGGGTTGGGTGGTGATGATCAGGGGTGGTGATGGTCAGGGGTGATGATGATCAGGGGTGGTGATGGTCAGGGGTGATGATGATCAGGGGTGGTGATGGTCAGGGGTGATGGTCGGGTGGTGATGGTCAGGGGTGATGATCAGGGGTGGTGATGGTCAGGGGTGATGATGATCAGGGGTGGTGATGGTCAGGGGTGGTGATGGTCAGGGGTGATGATCAGGGGTGGTGATGGTCAGGGGTGGTGATGATCAGGGGTGGTGATGGTCAGGGGTGATGATGATCAGGGGTGGTGATGGTCAGGGGTGATGATGATCAGGGGTGGTGATGGTCAGGGGTGATGATGATCAGGGGTGGTGATGGTCAGGGGTGGTGATGATCAGGGGTGGTGATGATCAGGGGTGGTGGTGATCAGGGGTGGTGATGGTCAGGGGTGATGATGATCAGGGGTGGTGATGGTCAGGGGTGATGATGATCAGGGGTGGTGATGGTCAGGGGTGATGATGATCAGGGGTGGTGATGGTCAGGGGTGATGATGATCAGGGGTGGTGATGATCAGGGGTGGTGGTGATCAGGGGTGGTGATGGTCAGGGGTGATGATGATCAGGGGTGGTGATGGTCAGGGGTGATGATGATCAGGGGTGGTGATGGTCAGGGGTGGTGATGGCCAGGGGTGGTGATGGTCAGGGGTGGTGATGGCCAGGGGTGATGATGATCAGGGGTGGTGATGGTCAGGGGTGATGATGATCAGGGGTGGTGATGGTCAGGGGTGGTGATGGCCAGGGGTGGTGGTGATCAGGGGTGGTGATGGTCAGGGGTGATGATGATCAGGGGTGGTGATGGTCAGGGGTGATGATGATCAGGGGTGGTGATGGTCAGGGGTGATGATGATCAGGGGTGGTGATGGTCAGGGGTGATGATGATCAGGGGTGGTGATGATCAGGGGTGGTGGTGATCAGGGGTGGTGATGGTCAGGGGTGATGATGATCAGGGGTGGTGATGGTCAGGGGTGATGATGATCAGGGGTGGTGATGGTCAGGGGTGGTGATGGCCAGGGGTGGTGATGGTCAGGGGTGGTGATGGCCAGGGGTGATGATGATCAGGGGTGGTGATGGTCAGGGGTGATGATGATCAGGGGTGGTGATGGTCAGGGGTGGTGATGGCCAGGGGTGGTGATGGTCAGGGGTGGTGATGGCCAGGGGTGATGATGATCAGGGGTGGTGATGGTCAGGGGTGATGATGATCAGGGGTGGTGATGGTCAGGGGTGGTGATGGCCAGGGGTGATGATGGCCAGACAATACAAATCTGAATCTGTAAAATTTCACAAACAGCAGAAATGACATTTTATAATCATATTTTATTGTTCATTTTTACGTTCTTTATCACCTGCTCATCATTACATGAGTGTTTCCTGTGTTTAGTTTAGAGCTTCAGGATACAAGGTTTTATCCTGTTTTGATTTGTGGACCACATCAGCATTTACTCCAAACACCGAAAAAAACAAAGAAAACAAAAATAAAGAAAGAGAAGCCGATGCGGGAGGCAGCGTTTAGAACGTACGTGAGTAAAAATGTGGTGTCATTTCTTTCATTAATAAAAGAATGTAGATGTGAGAGACGCTGTGAGGAAGAAATCTAACAGTCCAGGACGTGACGTTGGAAACGAACACCATCTCCTTGATCAGCTCTTCACTCTCAGAATATTATTATCTCCTGCTGTAAAGCGGAGCGCGTTCACAATGAAAGAAAAAGCAGGAGCAGGTGGAACATCAGTGAGGTCACACACACACACACACACACACACACACACACACACACACACACACACACACACACACACTCATCTTTCTGTATTTCCATGGAAATGCTGCTGGTGTCCTGAGAGGACGGGATCAGCGCTGGAGCTCCTCGGAGAGTTGAGGAACGGCCCGAGTGAGGGCTAAAGTGCGTTTACACAGCCTCAGGATCTGAGGCAGAAAAAGACGATCTGCAAACTGCAAAATCTCTCTAATTGACCCGGATACACAGCCTGAGAGCGAAGCGGCCGAGATCAATAACAAAGCTGTGTGTGAAACGGAGGGAGGAAAAAAATAAACGATAATAATGCACTAATAAAAGCAGAGGTGCGACTGTGGGATGAGGAGAACCACAAACTCCGCATTAACGCAGCGAATATCGCGATCAGCCGACACGTCCCACGTCCTTCCATCTTTTCCATCCCAGCACGTCCACTCCATCTCTCAGACCATGCTCTCTCCATCTTTTAAAATATCACTCCTGCTTTCTCGGGTCTTTATATTCCCCAGGTGGAGTCCGGCTCGCTCTGCCTTCGCTCGGGGTTTTTTATTGTTTATTTGTAAATTCGCCGTATTGCGTTGCAGAAGCCGAGGAGGTTTTTAACGATTAAACCGTTAAAACCGTTTAAAAAAAAGTCACTGGATTTTACTGAGAAAATGTTTTTATAAAGAATGTAGATTTAAAATAAGAGCTACAATATAAGGTGAGATTATGACATCATCACATGGAACAGCCAATCAGGTTCCAGTGTGCAAATACAGGCCATGGAGTGACGGGTTCATTTATCAAGTTTTCTATTATTATTATGATTATTATTATTATTATTATTATTATTATTATTATTATATATTTATTATAATATTAATATGATATTTTTATACATATATATATATAAAATATTTATCTTTATAATAAAAGTTTTTAATTTTATATCAGATCATAGTATAATTTTTATTTATAATAAAAAACAAGAAATATTTGTATATATTGTGTGTATATGTGTGTGTTTATTGTTTACTTATAGCTCCACAATTAATTGCAGTGTGTTTTTTTAGTGTGTGTGTGTGTGTGTGTGTGTGTGTGTGTGTGTGTGTGTGTATTCCATAACATTGTAAAAGGTTACTGTGAGGACGCCGCTGTTTACCACCGAGCCGAAAACGGAAAAAATATTATTTGCTTGAATATGATTGTATATTTGTTTGTGTGTGTGTGTGTGTGTGTGTGTGTGTGTGTGTGTGTGTGTGTGTGTGTGCGTGTGTGTGGCGGTATCCTGCGCTGACCTGTCTCCTGGTGCGGCTGCAGCGCTGCGTGTCCCGCTGCAGTGCATTGTGGGTAGGTTGCGGGTGGTGACAGCGAGCTCGGTGCTCTTTGACCTAAAGGAAGAGAAAACAACATCAATGCTAATTCCCCTTCAAACACATTAAGTGGGATGAAGCGAGTCCCGGAGCGGCGCGCTGAGTGGACGAGCATCGATCTCCTCCGCCACAAATCCATGAATAAATTTAGCACTAATTGATTTTTTTTTCCACGCCAAATAAATCTCTAATTCTGAGACTTCAGGACAGAGAGCTGCTCTCCTCCGTGGGAAATTAAGACCCAATCCTATTCAGAAATGTTAAAAAGCCCCTGGAACGTGTGTGTGTGTGTGTGTGTGTGTGTGTGTGTGTGTGTGTGTGTGTGTGTGTGTTTTCACGGGTGTCAGAGTTTCATCATACAGAAACTTGACAACGATCGATGAGGAGTCCATCTTAAGCTCAGTGTCAAAGCAAACAAAGAGAATGCACTGTGTGTGTGTGTGTGTGTGTGTGTGTGTGTGTGTGTGTGTGTGTGTGTGTGTGTGTGTGTGTTTGTGTGTGTTTGTGTATCGGCCCCAGAAATGAACCCATTAGACGCGAAGGATTTCAGATCCTTGTTAATTGCTTTCAGAGGGCACTGAGGAAACGGCTGCAGGGGAAAACACTGTGTATCGGCATTACACACACACACACACACACACACACACACACACACACACACACACACACACACACGCACCTCGAAAACGGCTAAATCTCGAGACACTCCGTCTAATAAAAATAAGCTCTAAAATCTGTTTTTAAAAATAACAGTTAAAACTGAAGCTTTCCTGCTTTCTCAGGGTTTTAAAATGTTCTGCATGGAACCGTGGATGTGAGAAGAACCTCAGTGTGAACTAAAGTGTGTGTGTGTTTGTGTTTATATATATATATATATATATATATATATATATATATGAACATGAATATTTTTGTTTTCATTTACAAATAAAACATAATTAAACATAAACATAATTATTTAAAAAGAAATTATTTCCTATTTATGATTATTTAAAATATATTTTTTTTAAATGTTGGTTAAATATCAGTTTTTTTAAACCAATTTGATCAAAATACTCAAATAATAAAAAATAAAAATGCATAATCCAACGATTACAATTTATAATCATCACCATCACCATCATCATCATCACCATCACCATCATCATCATCATCACCATCATCATCATCATCATCATCATCAGAAGAAGAAGAAAAAGAATTCATCATTTCTATCTGTAAATGTTTCTCAGAGAAGAATATCTAATAAAGCATATCTGTATCATTTGTTTATTATAAAAATGTGCATTATATTGATTTATATATTTTTTTTTTAATAAAATTTTAAAATGTATAAAGAAACAGGACAAAATTTCTTCTCATCTTCTTTGAATAACTACAATTATTTATTTTAGATGTAATAAATTAATCCATGATACAAATCTGCAACGATACAAATATAAAATAAAAATATCTTTTGTGCAATTCTTTTATTACCTCCTGCACACTTTACTGCTGCAACTCTTTATAAACTATTTATTTATATTTGTAAAAATCTGTATGATTTCTAAATAAAATCTAAAAAAAAAATAAAAACACAGAGAGAGAGAGAGAGAGAGAGAGAGAGAGAGAGAGAGAGAGAGAGAGAGAGAGAGAGAGAGAGAGAGAGAGAGAGAATGTGTGGAGATGTTGGTATTACACTGCCACCTATTGGCTGCAGGCTCACACGGCAGGAGAGGTATTACAACACACACACACACACACACACACACACACACACACACACACACACACACACACACACACAAAATAACAATGTAATCTACCTCAAATACACAACACACTTATACATCACACAAACACTTTATTTACACAAACAATTTACGCAACAGATTTTTCTATGTGAACATTTTATTTACAGAAAAGTCTTTATTTATCCAAAAACTCTTTACTTACTGTATGTAAACGCTTCATTGGTTTTTATTTTTATTTACATGAACGCTTTATGTACAAAATTGCTCTATTAACAAAAACACCATTTACAAAAATTCTTTATTTATGCAAATGCATTATTTACAAAAACATTTTATTTACATGAAATCTTTTTTTTTTTTTTTTTACAAAATGTTTTTATTTATGTTACTTTTTTTTTTTTACAAAAACACTTTATTTTTTCAAGTGCTGAATTTACAAAAAAGAGTTTTATTAAATTCAATGTTTTTTATTTATGCACTTTATTTGCACAAATATTTTATTTACACAAACAATTTTTATTTATGCAAATGCTTCAGTTACAAAAACGTTTTACGTGAAACTTTTATTTACAAAATGCTTTATTATTGCAAATACTTAATTTACCAAAATGCTTTATTTACAAAAACGTTATTTTTTTTTATGTGAACTCTTTATCTACAAAATGCTACATTTACAAAAACGCTTTATTTAAAAAATAAAATAAAAAATCACTTGATTGCTTTATTCACAAAATGTATTTATTTATTTGTTTATTTATTGTGAGCGCTTTATTTAAAAAAACACTTTATTAATGTGAATGGTTTCTTTGTTTACATTTTATTTATGTAAAAAAAATCTTTATGTATGGGAATGCTTTATTTACCCAATTTATTTATTTACATTGTCCTTTAGTGGTTTTTCTCTATATTTTTTTCATATTTTCAACATTGTACATTGATACTGAAGAATCCAAACTTTAAAAAAACTCGTATTGTTAGAATTCTGTAGTAAAAAAAAAAAAAAACGTGTTGAAGAACCAAGAATGTTTTAAATGTCCAAAGGAGCTCGATGTAGCTTTAATTAGAGCTTTGCTCACGATTGCCGTTCTCTTAATCAGCCTCATGAGGTCGTCACCTAGAATGGTTTTCCAACAATCTTTCCCAGAGGTGTTGAGTGCTTGTTGGCTGCTTTTCCTTCCCTCTTCACTGCAACTCATCACAAAACATCTCAGTTAGATTTCGATGGGGTGATTGTGGATGCCTGGTCTTCTGATGCAGCACTCCATCCCTCTCCTTCTTGAGCGAACAGCTTTTTACAGAACCTACAGGTGTGTTTGGGGTTATTGTCTGGTTGGAAAGCAGATGATGGTCCCAGACCAGATGTGATGGCTGCATGTCGCTGCAGAATGCCGTGTCCTCAATTTAGACTAAATCACCAAGAGTTTCACCTCCACACCATCACACCTCCTCCTCCATGCTTCACAGTGGGAACCACGCATTCAAGAACCGTCCTTTTAACCTCTGTACGTCTAACAAAGACACGGTGGTTAGTACCAAAACGCTTAAATTTGGACTCATCAGACCAAAGGACAATTTTTAACTGATCTAATGTCTATTCCTTGTGTTTCTTGAACCATACAAGTCTCTCCTGCTTGTTGTTCTTTCAAAGTAATGGTTTCTTTGATGCAATTGGACCATGAAGGTCTGACTCAGGCAGTCTACTCTAAACAGTGGGTGTTGAAATACGTCTCCCACTTGAACTCTGATAAGAATTTATGTAAATCTGTGGTTTCTGAGGCTGTTCATGATAATAAACGTATCATCTGGAGCAGAGGTAGCTGTTGGTCTTCCTTTCCTGGGATGGTCTTCATGAGAGTCTGTTTCATTGTAACATTTGATGATTTTGGAGGATACTTAGAGACACATTTAATGTTTTGGATTGACTGAGCTTCATTTTTCAATGGCAAGAAATGTCACTAATGAACCCTTGAGAAGACGTACCTGTGAGCTGAAAACCATTCCAGGTGAAGACCTCATAAATCTAAAGAGAGAATGCGATGAGTTTGCAGAGCTGCATCGAAGCTACGTGGAGCTATTTTGAAGCGACACTGCGGCTTTGAGTCCACTGTTAAAAGTGCTGTACATATAAAAATGAAAAGAATTGAAAATTCTACAATATGAAACATATTCTTGTCTGTTTAACACTTTTTGGTTTATTACATAATTCCATGTGTTCTTTCATAGTTTGTACAAAAAGAAAAAACACTGAAAAAGTCTCAAATTTGGACTGCATGTGAACGCTTTATTTACAAGAATGTTTTATTTACACAAACACTATTTATATTAACACTTTTTGTGTAAATGCTTTATTTAAACGAGGGCTGTATTTATGTGAACACTTTATTTACATGAACAGTTTATGAATGCAAACACTATTTATACAAAAATGCTTTGTTGCACAAATGTTGTAATTATGCAAAACTTTTTTTATGTAAATGTTTCATTTACATAAATGTTTTATTTACAAATAATTTTTATTAACAAGAATGTTTTATTACACAAACAAATTATTATTCAAACATTTTATTTACCCAAATTCTTTATTTATATGGACACATTATTACATTTTTTTTTGTTATTTATTTAAAATCGGTTCTTTACTTTTTTATTGTTATTTTTGTTTTACTTTTGATAAGAAGCCTCGTCAGCACCTGCACTGTAATGACTCCATGTTCTTAAATGTAACACACTTTTCTCCTCACTGGGAAATAACGAGACAATAAACATTTCTTTAACGCCGTGTTGGATGAAAGTTGACGGCTGAATCTGTAGATCAGACTCAGTGTGTGAGATTCAGACTGACTTTGCCAGACGTCTTGGGTTTCTGTTAAGAGAGCTGGAAAGAAATCAGACTTCACTTCACTGAAGTCATAACCAACAAGAAAAAATCTAACTATGACATCATCAGAAATGCAGGATGATGAAGAACAGACCCTGATACACACATTTATTTGGATGGATCATGTGTAGTGTGTGTGTGTGTGTGTGTGTGTGTGTGTGTGTGTGTGTGTGTGTGTGTGTGTGTGTGTGTGTGTGTGTGTGATACATTGGTGATGCACACTGCTCATAATCTGTATATACTCATCTGGATATTAACCATATTTAAAAACTAAGCATCAAAACTAATCTGTCTATGGTTTAAAAACTTGTGACATCATAGTGCACTAACAAATCAGAAAACAAGCCCCGCCCTTAGCCCTTTATTTGCAGGTGTTATGCAAACATGCCAATTTATACTAAACGCATTTACATTAACCACACCCCAATTTAATTTCACATATATCTAATTTATATTACAACTAAATTTACATGATCCATGCTCCAATTTACACTAATATATATATATATAATTCATATTATTTATGCCCCTTTACACTATTACATACCACAGTTTACGTTACTCAGCAGGTTCGATTCACCCGAAATACCAAGCAAGAAATACATTGAGTGTGAAATCTAAATGTCTGATTAATGTGAGGTGCAGGTGTCAGTGTAGGAGCAAAACAAAATACATTCTCAGAAATGTTCAAATAAAATAAATAAAATAAACATTTAACAGTCTGGACAGAGGGGAAAAATGCTGTTACATGTTTGTTTGTTTTCTTTAATTAATGTGGGATTTAAATTTTTTTGCTTTAAGAAGAACAATGAATTATTATTAAATGGAATCTGAGCGTTTACATCTGTGTTTCATTCAAATCCATGGGTTTAAGATGAATGTGTGTAAATGATCCGTGAATGAATGGAAAGATTTTCTCATGTTGAAGTGCCACTGTTAAGATCGGCTTTGAGGTTTTTCCAATACGACATGAATCTCTTCAGTCTTAAACAATAAGGTCTTAGATCACATAATCCAAATACGACTCATTTAATAATGTTAAAACCCTAAAAAATCCTGCTTGCTGCATTCACACTATATTCTCTAATATCTATTGATAATGTGATATAATTTTACTAAATCAATTTCCACATTTATTTGTAATATAAAATGTTTGAACATTGCTGAATTTCTACAGTTTCATTTAAATTTTTTATTTCAATTCAAAACAAAATGTGCAATAATTCACTTCAATATGTAAATATAAAGAATTGTATCTAAGCACATTTACAGAGATAAATAGGTTACTAATATAAATATTTAGCATCATAAATTAGTCCCTATAAGTGGGCTATAACCTGCCTAAGATGATATGAGGAAGAAACCTTCAGAGGAACCAGGCTCGGAAGGAAACCATACTCATCTGGGTGATACCAAACATCCATGTATTACAGTTCCTCAGTGTTGAGGTTATCAGCTGTTCACTTAAGGACACTGAGTGTAAAACAGTTCATGGTGATTATAGCAGTAAACCAATTTATTTATATTAATTATAATCCAAATCCATCCTCATTCTTAACTTTAAACAATACCTTCATGGTTTTTTTAGCTGTCTATGTGGAGAACATCCTCCGTTAACTCCTACAGAAAAAAAAAAAAAAAAAGTTCCAGAAGTTTACTGTAGCTTATTTATTTTTCTAGACTCATTAGGCCACTCTGGAAAATGAATGAAATGCAGGGTGATGGTTGCATGGGGTGGAGGCCGATGTGTCTCTCTGTCACCCCACATCTCAAATCAAATGAATCACTGAACAGATGTTTACTGTCACAGTGGACCGTCATGGCCACCACGTGCAGGTGGAGAGAGCGTGGCGATTGATTGCGGCTCCACACGTGCGAGCTTTGGCGAGAGGTCAGCGCCCGAGCGTTTCTCCACACCTCGCCTCAGCACGACTCTGACATCCAAGAACGTCTGATTTCTCCGCAGGAGGAGAAAGAAGAGTAACGGAGACGAGTGCGAGACAGAGGTTATGAAAGGTGAATGAATTTAACCCTTTCTTTTCAGGTCTGGAGGATTTTTTCTTTTACTGAATATGGGGAAGGAAAATGTTTACCATGCAGATTTATAGAAAAAAAAGAAATGGTTCAATATGAATAGATTTATAAGAAAATAAATAAATAAATAAATAAATACATGGAAAGAACATTTATGGTGCTACATGCATATTTTATTAAAGATACCGAGACTGAGAGTTGAGGAAAGAAGGAAGGAAGAAGGGCAAGGTGAGGAAGGGGGTATGAGGGTGGATAGGGTTCAGTGGCACTTAACAGTTGCAGTTATTTGAATGGAGCAGGGAGGAGTGGGCATACCTCCAAATCTTGCAGCAACAATGGATATGAGCTTGTATAAAGGAAACATGTATGTCGTTATCCTGGACAGGAAACAGGGGAGGCAGACAAAGCAGAGAACACTTGAAAGGAGACATAGCAATAGCTGGGCTGGTGTGGGAGTTGTGAGGGTATTCCATCCAGGCAAGCTGAGTGCTCCAGGCTGAGGTGTTACTCGTAGTGACACATCAAAGCACTGCTCTAAAATCATAGGCTCACTCTGCCTGACCACTAGTCTGAAGGTGAAAAGCAGAGGACAAACCCAGCGATACTGATGGCATGACAAACCAATTTCCAAACCAGTGAGAACAACTTAGGACCAAAGTCAGAAATCACATCCAGGGGAATTCCATACAGGGGAAAATAATGGTTGAACAGAAGGACAGTAGTCTCACAGCTTGTGGGATTTGTGAACCACAAAATGTATTGCTTTTTTGTAAAATTGGTCCACAATAGTGAGATCGGTTTTGTTACCTTGAGATGGAGACAGTCTGATAAGCAGGGGTGACAGGAAACAGGCAGGGGATGAAGAAGACTAGCTGGTGAATAGTAAGAGGCTTTTCCATATTCACACACTTAGGCCACGTCTACAATAAATCTTCAACAAAACATTTTCGTTTTCATGAAAAAATTCCCCAAAAGTCACTTATCCACTCAGACGCCTGGAAATCTTTACGTTCCTGCACTGCGGATGAGCAAAATGTAAGAAGCTTTGACCTGCGTCATTTCCGGCTGGCGTTGATTTACTTTCTGGCTCTTTGAAATGCTTAAAAATGTGTTTTTGAAAAAGCCTTCATTTTCACATACAGCTCACACTGCAACGTGAAAATGTGGACGGAAAGCGATAACAGAGAGAAAAATATAAAAATATATACTTTTTCAAATGTTTTACTGTGACCATGGCCTCAGCTGGCAGATAAAAAGTCCCAAATATCCACATTTATGATTACAGACACATGAACTGGAACAAGTGACCCCACTGGACCTTAACCCTAACCCCAGGGAATTGAAAGATTCGGGAACAAAGAAAAAGCCAGGTGGGCTGCTACCTGGATCAGGTTGGGTGCGTTAGGCCTCCTTGACCACTAAATCCCTTGTAACTGCTTTCACCATGGAATCGAATGGCCATTGCCTATTAATGCCCATGGTGGCCTGTTGTGTTTAGTTCACACAATTAGAGGGTTGTTGCCCCTCTGGATCAGGTGTCCTCATACTTCCAGACTGATATTATAACATATAACAGTTCCCTCGGTCATAATATAATTTTCCCCTAAGGACAGATGCCAAGAGAGGAAGACACCAGGATAAAGTCTTTGGTTTACAGCTGAACACTGGGACAAGGAAGCTCCAACATGAGTCTTAAAAAATCTGGCTTGATCAACACAGGGGCTGAGATCCATAAGCAAGGTAAAAACATCTGTCTCAGAGGTCTACATAAAAGAAGTGGTGGTGAGTCTGGAAAGAGTTTTTGCCCCTAGGAAAAGCTTAGAATCCATTGTAAAAGTTTAAGGCTGGTGGGTTTGGCCACTCACCTACTGTCTGGATCTTCTCTGAATCCTTCTTCACCTGCCCACTCTCACTCATATTGCCCATGATGCTGAAATTAAACTAACATTGCTTTATCAATTTCTGCTCTAAAGAACCAGACAGACATGGGATATGTGTTCAGAGAAGATGAGGATATTTTCTAGGTCCACAAGACAAAAGTATTTAAAGACATCATATGGGGCATTGAAGGACCCAAACGGCAGGACCAATAATTCGAATTGGCCAAGACGTGTTATTTTCAACTCATCACCCATTCATTCTTATTAAGAATCTCAAAGAAAAGATCTTTGCCCCATAAAGAGGTTGAAATGCTAAATTTATGAGGTATAAAGTATAAGGGTATTTATTCTTAATGATGATGTTATTTAAGCAACAGAATTCAAAGCATGGATGAAGGGTGTGGCCTTTTCCAGCCACAAAGAAAAAACAGCATTAAGAGGGACAAGAAGAGAACTGGGTTATACCCACAGCCCAGGTCATAGTATTCCGAGGGAATTGCAGATAGATGAGGGGGTCCCAGGACTGGAAGGGATACAGCAGCCTCTGCAGGATGAAAAGCAAACTACAGGCAGAAGAAAGGATAGAAAAAAACTCCAGTTAATAATCTTCAATGCTGGCTAGTCACATTTTAACTAGAAAAGGAGAAGAGATTCAGTCTATGTATATGTGCTTATGGGGACTGAACCAAAAGGGCAGTAGGGTAAATAATTTGAGTCAGAAATCTTCCACTCACTGTTATAGGTGTTTCCAATGTTTCAGCAGGAATAGCAGCTATATCATTAAGAAGATGATGGGAACGCTGGAGTGCAGGTTTAGGAACATAAGCTTCACCTAGTAAGTGAGCAGCCAGGGGAGATGGTGGTGGCACTGTAGGAACAAGCTGGCTGGACTGGAGACAGGAGGTAATTACTGATTCAAGAGATCTATCAGGCTTTTTAAGGTTCTGAAAGGTCATGTTAGCTGTTAATAAAGATGTTCAAGAAACGAGCTTGACATGACTTGAAAGTTGAGTGGGTCCATGTTGGTCAGATCTTTCTTTTATGACCAGTGATAGTTATGGAGCCAAAAGCAGAACATAGACTTGGGGAAAGAAGGTTTTATTCAAAGATTAATGAAGACAGAGAGAGTGGAGGACTGGTGCATGGCTTGCTGTAGTTTCTTCAGCTGCAGTTTGTCTGTCTGTAAGACATGGGGCAATGGGCGTGGTATGAAGCAAGGCTAGGAGATGTGAGTGATAGCATGGCATACATTTGACATATGTCGATGCTGCAACGAGTCGTTTGAGGTGTTTCAAGCGGCTCGCGCACTTCAAGAGCGGAACAACATCGCTGGAAGACAACGAGAGATCAGGAAGGCCTTCGACGAGCTCAACCCCCGAAAATGTTGAAACCATTTAGCAACGTGTGCATGATGATCGCTGGAGAACAATCCATATGATCATCATTCCTGCATCCACCTCACTCGCCAGAGCTGTCTCCTGCGGACTTCACCCTCTTCCTGAAGACGAAGATGCAGCTAAAAGGTCGTAACTTTAACCGCATTGTGGAGATCCGGCATGAATCGCAGAAGGTGTTTGACACGCTTCGAAAAGAGGACTTCAAGGTCACGTTCCAGAAGAACACTGGGAGTGTTCTGGGGAGATATTTAGAAGGTGATAGTGTGGAGATGTTGATAAATAAAGTACCTTCTTGAAACTTTGATATCAAGGGTGAAACTCAAAACAGGTAAATGGTGTGAGAGTCACAGGGAGGGGGTGAGGAGTGACGCTGGAGCACATGGAATACAGGGTTACACAAAAGGCAAAACACACGGGAACAAAAAGCTGAGCGGAAAAACACAAGGTTCAGTCACACACAGGTGGACTCAATGATCTGGTGATGAGTCACAGGAGAACTGGGGTTCTGAAGTGCTGCAGGCTGCTTAGATGAGGAAGAGCAGGTGCGATCGCTGAGTCAATCAGGCAGATGTGCAGCATGGAATGGCCCGCTGAAGAACACACCAACACACAAAGAAAGAAAATACAGATAAACATAAGAGAAGAAAACTGGCAAGACAACAATATTTTGAAATACCAAGATAGTCAGCGATCTTATTGAGATAATATCTGGAGATATTCTGAAATAAAACAATATTAAACAGATTTTAAAGCATTTGTTTTGGAATGTAGAGATTTTCTGTCGAAATAACAGGAAATAATGAGACACTAAGTGGTAATAATAATCTATTCAGTCTATTAAGTCATAATGATGACATTTTGTGTCAAATTACTGACCTAATATTGTGAAATAATGAGACAATAACAGTGTGTACTGCTTTATAGTCAAACATGTCTGTAACAGTGGCGTCACACTCTCCTACACACACACACACACACACACACACACACACACACACACCTCCAAATAAAGGATCCCATGTATATTTTTTTGTTTGTTTGTTTGCTCGTTTTCATCAGAATTGTTTTTATTGATCGAGTGTGAGATGAAGAGAAGACAGATCTGGGATTTGAGTGTAAACACGGGACAGAACATCGCTAAGTAGTAGTGCGCACTACAGGACGCTCGATCAGGAGCCGAGGCGGTGCTTCATCTCCAGCCGTGTCATCTTCATGACAGAACCATTCGCAAGCGTGTGTGTGCGTGTGTGTGTGTGTGTGTGTGTGTTTGTGCTTGTGCATAATAAAACTTTGCCAATATCTTTATTGTGGTCAGCAAACTTTGAGTGTGTGATGTAATTTTTAGCATCTCGCATAAAGCGTGCACCCGTGTGTGTGTGTGTGTGTGTGTGTGTGTATCAGTACACATTGCATCAGCGCTCGGTCCGAGCTCCACAATTAGAAAAGTACACTTCTCTGTAGATGACTTTAGGGCCCGCGGCTGAAGAGCGTACTTCACTTTTTCTTTTTTTTTTCCTTCTTTCTTTTTTTTTTCAAAAGCAGACTTTTCTTGCGTGTCTGAGAACTACTCGCGGCCTTTTTCCCTCTTTTTGCAGAAAGCCCAGGCAGATGAAAGGAAACACTCGAGTGGATTAAAGTGCTCAGAATGGATCAACATCAAACCACCAGAGTTTTGGGCCCTCTACATTTTTCAGCCACAGTCAATAGATCTAAATATTTCACCGCGCCTGGGCCGATTTATTGTTTGATGTTTTAAAAACTCGAGCGGAATGAAAGAAAATTCATTATGAAGCGTCGAGCCCCTGCGCGAAACCCTGCGCCATCGGGCTTTGAACCGGGAGTTTAGCCGGGATATCGATCATTCTCTTTCTTCTGTGACAAAGGCCACCAGGGACGCCTCGGGTGTGTGAGTGCTGAGGAGCGTTGCCAATAACGCCAGACAGACAACAACACACACACACACACACACACACACACACACACACACACACACATCTCACAGGTGAGGCCAGCTTCACACACACACACACACACACACACACACACACACAATGCACCCCTCGGACGCTTTGTTCTCCGTCTCGACTCAATTAAAGGCCACTTGGGGACGAGGATTTGAAAAAAACATGCACATAAGGGAAGAGTTTGGCAGATGGACTTGGCATTTATTGATCCTCCACCCACAGGAAAAAAAACACACACATGCAGGATGAATTTCCCTCTCACTTACACTGGTACTGTCAGCTAACGAGCATTTTGCAACACAGAGGTCAAAGCTCATGCTGCAGAATCACAAAATGTCACAGAAACATGTTTCGAAATCAACTCCAGCCCTCTGTTTACCTGTTTATCTCTTTATTTAAATTACAACATCTCTTCGATACTCACCCAACTTAATTTTTAGCATCAATGATTTTTTTTTGTTAGTAGTGAAAGTGTAACAATTCGCCGACATGCTACAACCGTCATCATGTGATGACGACAATAAAAATCAGCTTTCTATAAATTATTCGGCTAATGCGCTTCTATTGATTTAACACTAACACTGGCGCAAAACCATGGCATTGAAATATACAGAACACGCAGATCATCTGATCGCCCATTTTTCCTGCTTCTAACACATCAACTTTGTTCACTTGCTGCCTAATAAATATTTCCAACCACTTACAGTGTTATTGACTTTACCATATATATATATATATATATATATATATTAGAGAGAGAGAGAGAGAGAGAGAGAGAGAAAGAGAGAAAGAAGAGAGAAAGAGAGAGAGAGAGAGAGAGAGAGAGAGAGAGAGAGAGAGAGAGAGAGAAAGAGAGAGAGAGAGAGACCAAAAGAGAGAGAGAGAGAGAGAGAGAGAGGAGAGAGAGAGAGAGAGAGAGAGAGAGGAGAGAGAGACCGAGAGAGAGAGACCGAGAGAGAGAAAGAGAGAGAGAGAGAGAAAAAAGAGAGAGAGAGAGAGAGAGAGAGAGAGAGAGAGAGAGAAAGAGAGAGAGAGAGAGAGAGAGAGAGAGAGAGAGAGAGAAAGAGAGCAATGACACATCCTTCATAGGAAAAAGCATAAAAGAGCTGTGCCCCCTACAGGTAAGTAAACTCAGGTATAGTGTGAAACAACATTTGGGGTCCAGCCACAGAAACTGCATCTTCATAACTGAACATCATTTAATGAACTGATGCCTGAAGATCAGCATAAGATTGCTGTGGATGGTTTCACTCTGAAAGCATAGCGATTGCCGTGGATGTTATTCATCAGATAGCCTTAAGACTCAAATATCTATAAAGAAATTTTCTTCATCCAGTCTCCATCACTGAACATGTAATAATGAATTCAGAAATATCTCTGATGCTCCCGTTCACAGGTTCCTGCTCATAAGGAAGACTTTCTGACTCTGGACTATAGTAGAATTACGAGGATGAGGATTGGAGCCTTCTTAAAGCTGGTTTCTCTCAAGGTTCATGCTCTCAGGTAGTTTTAGGGAAGATACATCCTGAATGTATAAATTTATCAACAGCTGCTTTGTGACTTTTCTCCTAATCTATACAATTTAAACTTAATTGATTTGTATAATAGTGAAAAATAATTCTATTGGCACCCCCAACTCAAACATCAAAGTCAGTCAAAAACCTTCAGAGAAAATCTTTTAAAGGAGCTCCACTTCACTGAATGTGTTGTTCTTTCGGTACTACCACAGAGGAGACACGCGGATCTTTAATTACACGCGTCATAGTGATAAACTGATACTGTCAGATTATGGCTTCTGTTAGCAAACCTGGAACAAACAACACACTCGGAACACACGGCGTCTGTAAACATGCTGCTGTGTGTCAGAGGTGAAAGACACGGATGTGGATGACTGAACCTGCTGTGACACCCATTCCCAAGGCTTTAATCAAACCCGTCACACACACACACACACACACACACACACACACACACACACACACACACACAGTGTAGGTTAGCTGTAACATCAGTGTACATGAGGATATTTCTATAAAATAAACCTTTATTCTTATTATTGTTTACATTTTCATACCAAATATGAAATCCCACATTAAAGCTCTGTGGGAAAAATGTGCCTTGCTGCTCGCTAGTTAAATCTAGCCATGCTAATAGAGTCTATAACCTAGTTATAAACAGCACAGATGCTTCTAGGTAGCTACTTAAATAGTGGTATTGTGGTGCGTCACCTGGTCGAGTCACCGTGGATGTTGTCAGCTAGCTAACGCAAACAAAACTAACAGAAGTTTAGTCAAGATGACGTGGATGTTGTTAGCTAGCTAACTCAAACCATGCTATCATCTAGGCACTGCTAGCTAGCTCTAAGAGAAACAATAACTTGGTTAAGGAACAGTTGATGTTGCTTGATAACTAACTCGAATTACGCATAACAGGAACTATTGCTTAGTCCCAACACTGTGAATTTTGCTAAAAAGCTAGCCAGCTCAAACTCTAGCTCATCATGGACTTTCGGAAATCTAACAGCAGAAGACATTTCACAGTCTACAGTCTACATTAATGGTACCGAGGTAGAGAGGGTCTCCAGCTTTAAGGTCTTGGGAGTTCACATCTCTGAGGATCCGTCCTGGCCCCAGAACACTTCAGCTCTGTTTAGGAAGACACAACACCTGTACTTCTTGAGGAGTCTTAAGAAAGCTCATCTGTCCTCAGGGATTTTAATGAGTTTCTACCACTGCATCATCAAGAACATCCTGACCAACTCCATTACTGTATGGTACGTAGTCTTCACTGTGTGTGAACGTAAAGACCCATAAAGGCTGGTCAAAACCGAGTCATCAAGGACTCTTCACATCCCCGTCACACTGTTTAACCTCCTTCCATCAAGAAGGAGATACAGGAACATACGCACCAGAACCAGCAGGTTCAGGGCCGGCTTTTTTTCATCCACTATCACCTTCACCTTCACCTTCACCTTCACCATCACACTACTGAACTCTACACTACACCATTAGATCACTGTATAAACACTGCATAAACACTGTATAAACGCTGTATAAACCCTGCATAACTTCTGTACAGCATAATGTACATATTACATATTATATCTTTTATTCTCCTCGTTCTCCACACATATTGTGACTCACATACGTCACTATTTTATTCACATGTATCTTTTTATATATACTGTATATACACATTACTGTACATTCTGCCTTTAATTTAACATTCATGTATATATGTATATATATTTAGTGGACTTGTCAAGTCAAGAGGCTTTTATTGTCATTTCTACTATACACAGTCGTACACAGTACACAGAGACAACGTTCCTCTAGAACCCTGGTGCTACACTAAACAACATGGAGCTACAACACAACACAAAGCTACATAAAGTGCATCGAGTGCAAACAGTACAGACAAAAAACAGTACAGACAGACAGACAGTACAGACAAACAGTACAGACAGACAGTACAGACAGACAAACAGTACAGACAGACAGTACAGACAGACAAACAGTACAGACAGACAGTACAGACAAACAGTACAGACGGACAGTACAGACAGACAGTACAGACAAACAGTACAGACAGACAAACAGTACATACGGACAGTACAGACAGACAGTACAAACAGTACAGACAGTACAAACAGACAGTACAGACAAACAGTACAGACAGTACAAACAGTACAGACAGTACAAACAGACAGTACAGACAAACAGTACAGACAGTACAAACAGTACAGACAGTACAAACAGACAGACAGTACAAACAGTACAGACAGTACAAACAGACAGTACAGACAAACAGTACAGACAGTACAAACAGTACAGACAGTACAAACAGACAGTACAGACAAACAGTACAGACAGTACAAACAGTACAGACAGTACAAACAGACAGACAGTACAAACAGTACAGACAGTACAAACAGACAGTACAGACAAACAGTACAGACAGTACAAACAGTACAGACAGTACAAACAGACAGTACAGACAAACAGTACAGACAGTACAAACAGTACAGACAGTACAAACAGTACAGACAGACAGTACAGACAGTACAAACAGTACAGACAGACAGTACAGACAGTACAAACAGTACAGACAGACAGTACAGACAGACAGTACAGACAAACAGTACAGACAGACAGACAGACAGACAGTACAAACAGTACAGACAGTACAAACAGTACAGACAGTACAGACAGACAGTACAAACAGTACAGACAGACAGTACAGACAGACAAACAGTACAGACAGACGGTACAGACAGACAAACAGTACAGACAGTACAGATAGACAAACAGTACAGACAAACAGTACAGACAGGCAACACAAGACAATACAAGACAGTGTGGGACAATATACATAACACAGGTTAGTGCCGACCAGTAAACCTTCTGTACACTCTGAATATACAGTAGTGTGTAAAGAGAACTATAAAGACTCTAACCGAGAGTAAATATAAACAAACACTATGCAGTGCAGAAAACAGCAGCAGTAGTTGAGAGGTGCAAAAAAACAGCATAATATGGTTAAGTGTAAATCTATCTATCTATCTATCTATCTATCTATCTAT
Organism: Silurus aristotelis; assembly: GCF_946808225.1. NCBI lineage: Eukaryota > Metazoa > Chordata > Actinopteri > Siluriformes > Siluridae > Silurus > Silurus aristotelis. The sequence goes on along the minus strand of NC_139577.1, from coordinate 34,524,086 downwards.
CTATCTATCTATCTATCTATCTATCTATCTATCTATCTATCTATCTATTTATAAGAATTTCACAAATGGAAGATAAGAAAATAAGGATTGTAGATGGTTCATTGGCTAATATTTGGAACCGTAAAAAGATGATGTTATCCTTTAATACTTAAATAAAATAGACTTTGTTCATGCAACATGGGGTTGCTAGTCAGTTATGCTAAGTATCCAAGTATGTTAATTCTGTAACCTTAATCACCTATCAAGGATGTGCAGATAAGATGTATTCATTTATTTGTTTTTTGTTTATTTAGTTATTTTTGCTCATTTTGACCTAATTCTGAAAAGAAAAAAATGTATAAAGCTGAGAAACAGACTTTGCTATCCTGCTAACCTGACAGATGCTAATACAGCCAACTAACTAACAATTTTAATATTGCTTATATGAAGTCGATATGACCTTTAACCCAGTTATGGCATTACAGATGTCTAAATTTAAACTAAACCTAAAATAAATTACACTAAATCATGATTTATATCAAGTGACAATAAAGACACATAAATGTTGCTAGCTAGCTAACTCTGGAAGTTAGCACTGAGCACATTAGGAAACAGCAGGTCTTGCTAGCTAAACCGTCAGGTTATCCTTTTAATATTCAGTAGTGTGGACAGTGTGTGAAGTGTGTTAATGTCTCATTTTTTCTGGTTTCTACCACTTAGCGTGCACACACACACACACACACACACACACACACACACACACACACACACACACACACACAGGGTTAACTGTTTTAGGTGAATTTTGGGTCTGTGTATTGTAGTACAATACGTAGTACACACTGAGGAGCGTTAAACGCAACATATGCCATTTTGTGTATTGGCTCATGAAGCATGACCTCTCAAACACACAGCCCCAGAGGATCATGGGTAATGTTGTGGGCCACATGTACAGCGATGTGCTGAGGATTATGATTGATGCTGTGCGTGTTATTGAACATGTGAGAGCGGTTAGACCTCCGTGTTTTCTCTCAGCTTTTGTTATTCATGCGCAAATGCAGCTCTGCTGAGAGCCATTCACCGTTTTACACACACACACACACACACACACACACACACACACACACACACACACACACACACACACACACGCACACGCACAACCTGCCCTGATCACACACTTTCTCATTTGCAGTGCATGGAGAAATGTCCTTTAAGGAATTTGTGGTATATCCGATTGAAAATAATCACAAGCAGATGAGCGCAATCTCCTGTGTTTTTCTTCCTGAGAGCGTATGTGGATTTACACGTGCACGTTAATCCACACTCTGTTCAAGGCTGTAAAGCTTTATACCACATCACCGAATGAACAAATCTGATTGGTCAGAAAGGGTTCTGATTTATTTTTTACAGGTTTCTATATTAACTTATTTACAGAACTGTAACACGTCATAATCTCGTCTTTAAAAGTGTGTATAATCACTGCTGTGATGAAAGTTTCTATACAGAGATGCAACCAGAGAAGGAGTCTGCAGTGCCAGGGTTTAGTTACAGTTAGAGAAGTTGCATTCATATTTCCATAAGAGCCTGAAAATATAGACTACTGGAAATATAAGGTTTTGGATATATAAAGTTCTGTATATATAGACTACTGAAAATACAGTCTTGGAAATGTATGGCTTCAAATATATAAAGTACTCGATGTCCTGAAAGTACTGAAAGTACAACATCTTGGAAATGGAAGGTACCAAACTATCAAATCCTAGAAATGTAGGGTTAATGAAATGTAGCGCACTGGAAATACAGCTATTCTGTAGCATACTGGATATACAGTGTAAAAGTACTGTAAATGAAGGGTTTATACAATCTAGAGTCCTGCAAATACAATATTTAGACTACTAAAAATATATTGTCCTACAAATGTATGTTTTTGGTCATATTAAAGTACTTAATATACAAAGCACTAAAATATAGAGTCCTGAAAGTACAAAGTCCAGGAAATATAGAGTACAGGAAGTTCTGGGAGTACTGTAGTTCTGTAACTAAAGAGTCCTGGAAGTACATTTTGAAAATGTAATGCACTAAAGTTTTGGAAATTGAGGGTTCATGAAATACTGAGTACTTGAAAGAAAAAGCACTAAAAATACAGAGTATGAACTGTATATAGAGTACTGTAAAAAAAAAAAAAAAATAGTATAAATTACTGGAAATGGAGGGTTTGGGAGTTATTGAGACATGGAAGTACAATGTCTAGGAAATATATATTTTATAAAAAAAAGATTCTTGGACTTATATTGCCAGTAAATTATCTGTGTGTGTGTGTGTGTATATATATATATATATACTGGAGTACTGGAAATATAGAGTCCTTTGGAGAACAACATCCAAGAAAATGTACAATTAGCAGAAAGATTAATGTATTAATACAAAGTAGTGAAGAAAAAAAAACATAAATTCCTGGATATTTAGGGTACTGATAGTCAGTTTATAGTTTTGTGATTCACCTAACACAAACCATGTGAATATAAAATGGTTTGGATAATGCAAATATTGTGTGTGTGTGTGTGTGTGTGTGTGTGTGTTTTCTCGATGACTGGCAAGGCTGATGAGAACCTGTCCTGGCCTCCAGCAGCGTCCTTGTGTGTGTGTGTGTGTGTGTGTGTGTGTGTGTGTGTGTGTGTGTGTGTGTGTGTGTGTGTGTGTGTGTGTGTGTGAGTATATAAATGTGTGTGTATTCAGCACATGATTCTCTCCAAGGTCTCTCTCAGTAGAGGTCACTATGAGGTCATGGATGACACGGACGTGACATCGCAGCTGGTTGCCAAACGACAACCACGTATCGAACACCTGCCGTAACCCGGCAACGCAACCTCGACAGGGAAAATGGGCAGATGTTCCTGAGAGAGGAAAAAAAGAGACAGCGAGAGAAAGATACAAAGAAAGACAAGGATACTCTGACAGGATCCATTTATCTCCGTTCCCCTTCTCTTTATAATGTAAAACTGTGTTTATTGTGTTAGAGATCATTTGGACTTTACTTCCTGTTTTTGTAAACAAACGACACAGAGATTTACCTCGGATGTGTTGGTACAATTCTTCAGTGCAATTCAAATGATAAATATTATACTTTTTAATTACATTTAGCATCAGCTGCTAACAAGAAGTCCTGCCAGGTGTGCTATTTACTGTCGGAGTTCAACCCAAAGTTAATTTCCCAGCAGACATCACTGCATCACTTCACATCCCATAATCTACAGTGCTCTTAGTCATCATCACACTGATTAAACACTCCTGTTACTCGTGTACTGTTTAAAAGGACTGTTGTTTCATTCACAACATTGCAAAGTATCTTTTCAGCTGAACTGTAGCAAGTTGTCGTTACGGAGCCTTTGTTCCGGGTTTGCGTTACCATTTTTTACCTCTTTTTTTTTATCCTTTCCTGTTCTGTCCAGATGTTCCTTTTTATTTTTATTAAAAAATCCTTCTTTATCATGAAGAACCGCTTTAAACACTCTCCGAATACGGACACTTCGTTTCTTCAGACGTTTAGCTGAAATACTTTGCTGTGTCTCTTGTAAAACTCTCCAAAGATGTTCTTCACTCGTTGGAAATTTCTTGTTTATCCCAGGGCAGTTTAATAGGATTGAGGTGCGATGACTGGGCAGGTCGTTCCATGATAGATATCACTTCAGATGTCTGTCTGCTCTCTAAATAACACTTACAGAACTCAGACGTACGCTTCGTCTCATCGTCTTGTTTTTACGATTCCAATGAGCTGCAGTCCAGATGGAATTGCATGGTGTTGAGACAAAAATGTCACATTTGGACTCCACAGAACTTTCTTCCATTCACTCACTGTTTAATATTGATGTAAACAGCTGTAATTACAACATGGTAAAAGAGCTCTTTAGTCTTTCCTGGCATTTCGCTGCTCATTTAGTAAGAATTTATAATAATTAGAGAGCTGAGTAAAGCTCGAGGACAGCAGATCTGTGTATTTCCTCTTCTTCAGGATTGTCTAAGGAATTGTTGCACGATCTGAAGCAAACACGCCAAGCTAATGAGGGACGTTCAGCTCATCTGGACAGCATGTCCTCTCCGCCGCTCCAAAGAGGGAGGACAGAATAAGGGAAGGTAATGATTTGTGACGTCCATGATGCACAAAGGCTCCGTAATAATCTTATGAAAGACATGAGCTCCAGGTCACCAAGTACTCGCATTGTCCTTATCCAACTTGGGGTGGGGGGGGGGCAGTTCTGGTCTCGTTTAGAACTAACAAGACTAACAAGAGCCAGAGCGAGACCTGTCACTGCTCATCACATGCTCATTCTGTGACCAGTTCGGACCGTTGGCGTCTGAGACAGCGTGCGAGCGACCAGACGAGCACGACTTCGTCGGGATTGCTTACAAATGTGGACATGCAGGATGAAAGGATGGACTTCAGAGGGTGGACTCTTCTACTCTTCTTCTGAGGTCCTCCTGTCACGTGTAATCGGATTGACACGTCTGCTTTCCATCCTGGCGCGACGTTCGGGTTTGAGCATAAGTTCAAATCCGGATCAGGAAAAAGCCGTTGGGATTTTCCACTCAAAATCCCAACTCAAAACAAACGTATCTGTAAATCGCATACAGGAGCATTTACAGGGGAAATGTGGTGCAATTGGGACAATCCTGTCCAGACTGTATTCTATCATTACTTCATGAATCAATCATCAAATCCGTAAGGGAAGAATAAAAATGGCACCTTCCTACCATAAAAGGAGAAGGAGTTGGTAAAACACGAGACGCTGCAGTGGCTGAGCTGCGTTAGTGGAATTAGTGCATAACATGCGTTTTTTTTTCCTTATTTCTGTTTCTCTTTTACCGTATAAGGAGGTTTGTGACTGAATGGAAATCTGATGTGAACACGTTTGGTGCTTATGGATGATTTAACCAAAATATGCACATAAGTATGAGGAACATCAGCAATTGTATTTTCTTATTTGGTTTGGTTTCTCAATTACACAATTAACAATAATGTTGGATATGTTGATCCATATGAAAGCTGTTTGTTATTAAATAAACTAAAGCACAGACAGGATGTAAAAGCCTTAGCCATGTTTTGTGTCACAATCGTTTATAATGTGAATCAAATGGGAACCGATGGAAGTTTCCAACTGGGGATTATGATGAAGCCGTCGATCGAATAGCGAAAATCATTTGTATGATGCAGAAGGAAGCTGGTGTGTATGTTGTATAACGAGCAGTGTGATCTTTACTCGAGGCCACACCGCAAAGCGAAAGCAGACATGGCGTGTGTTTTCAGTTTGTCGGTTTGGGAGCTGCGGTCTTATTGAATTACATCTCCAAGTCCAAAACAACACGTCCATGCCCTCATCCTGGTCCTCGATTCGTGTTCCGGTTCTGATTACATCAGCTTGTCAACATGTTCACCACAACAGTACCCAGATACCAGCTACAAGTTCTGCATGTGCACAGATTTACAAAAGCTTCTTAGGGAGGATGGATGGGTTACAGGAGGCGTGGCTAGCAATAATGACGAAGTAAAAAAGAGGCGTAGCCCTGTAATACTGTAAATTTTACTCTGTGTGTGTGTGTGTGTGTGTGTGTGTGTGTGTGTGTGTGTGTGTGTGTGTGTGTGTGTGTGTGTGTTGTTATCAGGACCAGAGAAGAAAAAATACATGGAGGGAATTGATCTTGTGTCAGAGGTGTGTTCTCCAGAGACTCTCTTCTCTCTCTCTCTCTCTCTCTCTCTCTCTCTCTCTCTCTCTCTCTCTCTCTCTCTCTCTCTCTCTCTCTCTCTCTCTCTCTCCTCCTTCCTTTGTCTTTCTCTCAGTCTGTTTATACAGTATTTCTTTTTTTCCCTGTGTCTCCATTCACCCGTGCAGTGAGCATTGATAGGAAGAAAGAAAGGAAAAAATAAATAAACAATGTTAAATAAAGAAAAATAAATCATATCAGTGTAAATATCAGAAAGAAAAAAGAAATAGGTTGAAAGGGGCGGGGCTTAAAACAAAAATAATCGGGCAATTGCAAACTCTATCTCATATTTGATATAATTTTTATCATAGTGATTAAATAAGCGGCTAATTTTCTTTCTATACATTTATATAAGCTTCTTCTTCTTCTTTAGGCTTCTCCCATTAAGGGTCTCCACAGCGGATCACCCGTCTCTATACCCCCCTGTCCTCTACATCTGACTCTTTCACACCAACTACCTGCATGTCTTCACTCACCACATCCATAAACCTCCTCCTTGGTCTTCCTCTTTTCCTCCTTCCTGGTGGCTCCATCTTCAGCATTCTCCTACTGATATACCCCATGTCCCTCCTCTGCACATGTCCTGTCCATCGTTGTCACTCCCAATGAACATCTCAACATCTTCAGCTCTGCTACCTCCAGCTCCACCTCCTGTCATTTACTAAATGCCACTGTCTCTAAACCATACAACATCTCAGGTCTCACCACAGTCCTATAAACTTTCCCTTTCACTCTCACAGATACTCTTCTATCACAAATCACTCCTGCCATCACTCTTCTCCACCCACTCCACCCTGCCTGCACTCTTTACTTCACCTCTCTAACAAACTCTCCATTACTTTGCACTGTTGACCCCAGGTACCTGAACTCCTCCACCTTCTCCACCTCTTCTCCCTGCAACCGCACCCCTCCACTGCCCTCCCTCTCATTCACACACATGTACTCTGTCTTACTCCTACTGACTTTCATTCCCCTTCTCTCCAGTGTGTACATCCACCTCTCCAGGATCTTCTCCACCTGCTCACTACTCTCACCACAAATCACAACGTCATCCACAAACATCAAAGTCAATGGAGACTCCTGTCTGACCTCGTCCTTCAACCTGTCCATCACCACTGCAAACAGGAAAGGGTTTAGAGCCGATCCTTGATGCAGTCCAACCTCCACCTCAAACCAGTCTGTCATTCCTACTGCACACTTCACTGCTGTCACACTGTCTTCATACATGTCCTGCACCACCCTCACATACTTCTCTGACACACCTGACTTCCTCATACAATACCACAACTCCTCTCTCCACCCTGTCGTACGCTTTCTCTAAATCCACAAACACACAATGCAACTCCTTCTGTCCTTCTCTATACTTCTCCATCGACATACTCAAAGCAAATAAGGCATCTGTGGTGCTCTTCCTCGGCATGAAACCATACTGTTGCTCACAGATGGTCACCTCTTCTCTCAGCCTGGCTTCCACTACTCTTTCCCATAACTTCATGGTGTGACTGATCAACTTTATTCCCCTGTAGTTACTGCAGGTCTGCACATCTCCCTTATTCTTAAAGATCAGTACCAGCACACTCCTTCTCCATTCCTCAGGCATCTTCTCACCTTCCAAAATCCTGTTAAACAATCTGGTTAAAAACTCCACTGCATCTCTCCTAAACATCTCCATGCTTCTACTGGTATGTCATCTGGTCCAACCGACTTTCCACTCTTCATCCTCTTAATCGCTGCTCTCACTTCCTCTTTACTAATCCTATCCACTTCCTGCTTCACATCTCCACACCATCCAACCTTCTCTCGCTCTCATTTTCCTCATTCATCTCTATAAATGTATATAATAATATTGTAAATTTGTAATGAAAAGTTGGATTTTAAATAAAGAAAAACTCAAATTTTATCATTAATCTGAAAGGAACAAAAGGCTTTACATCTGTAAAAAATTTACTGAATTGATTTGATGTTTCATTTAGTGAACCTCCTTCTGTAGCTGGGCCTTCTGGTGAAGCTGGGCCCTCTTGGAGAACTGAGCTTTTTGGTGGACCTAAACCTCCTTGGAGAGCTGGGCCTCCTGGGGGCTGGACCTTCTCAGGAAAACATGCCTTTTCTGGAAATGAGGTCTGTTGACTGCTGTGAAAATATTGTATTAGAACATGTGTATTAACACGCTGCTGTTCACTAATCAACATCTGATGAATCACAGTCCAGGATTCAGCAGGTAAATGATTGTTAAAGATGTGGTGCAGGATGTCAGAATAATTATAACACTGTTGGAACTATAACACAACTTCACAGCACAACGAAGGTCAAGTTTATAACTAATTGAACTGATATGTTTCTTTCTTTCTCTTGCTCTTTCTCTCAGTGTCTCGCTCTCTGCTTATTACAACGTGCCACTGGAACGTGACCGGAGGGTGAAGGAGAAGAAGCAGAAGCAGTGGTGGAGGAGATGATCGTTTTCAGGCTGCTCCAATTCACTGTGCTCAGTGGCCCAAAACCCTCGGCACCTTTCCAGGGGAGATAGAGAAGTGAGGATGAATCAAGTTTAATAACACAGGCGTCTAATTGTTCTCTTCGTTCTCGCCCTCCTCCCTCGCTCTCATCCTCTGCCCTGAACTCTAATTACTCTGAGATCTCTCTGCGCTGTCACCCGATATTAAGTTGTTGGAGCGTTGGCGAGGGCTAATCGATAGACGCTAGCTGGTGTGAAGAAGGTAGGGGGGAAGGGGGAGGCAGACACATGGGGAAAGAGTCGGGCCAGAGCCCAAAGGCCCAGCTTTTGAAAAGTCTGCAGCTTGTACAGCAACAAAAATACCAGAGCAGAGTTCCCATCTCAGGCTTCAGGGCTTCGTCCTAAAGCCCAGGAGACCTGAGTGCACTAGGGCATGTGAGAGAGAAAGGTGAAGCCAGTCACCCTAATTACAGCGTCCTGCTCTCCTACACATCAGGCAGCAGTAAAGACAGGCCAATTAGGGTGGCAGGCAGATAACGGAGGGGGGGTTTATTTGTATACTAATTAAACCCCTGATGAAACGGGGCCGAGCGGCGAAGCCTGCGGCAAGGTAATTGTGTGCCTGAGAAAAGGTCGCCTTAGGTGCGCTTATCGGAGAAACGCAGCCTTGAGATAGTCGCCTTTAATCTCCTCCGGGTCTCTTCTAATTTGATCGGGCTTTATGAAATTCCTGCTCCTGACAGCGAGGATCACCGTGCGGTGCTTTTAGTCTGTTTGGCTGTTAGAGCGAGGGGAAGAACACTCGGATTTCTTTAAGTGAATCTTCAATGCAGTAAACCAAAAGGAACTGGAAGTAGGTGAAGTGAGAAAAAAACATGACGTACCACAATATCAAAACCTTATATTCACATTAGGAAACAAGGTGTAATTTGCCTCATGTGGGTGTGGCCTGGCCAGCATTCTGCTTGGTTTTATAGTGGTAGTAGCTATATACATAAATAATAATAATACACTTTCCAGTGTAAAAACTGGCCAATTTATATGTTAGAGTTTAGATTTACATTTATAGCATTTGGCAGACACACTTATCCAGACCAGCTTCCAATTATCCCATTCATGCTGTATAACTGAGCTGTTGAGGGTTAGGGGACTAGCTCCTGGTGAAGTGGTCACTCAGTGGTTAAGATGTCGGACTTCTATTAAGAAAGTCAAGGGTTCAAATCTCAGCACCAACAATCTCCCACTGCTGGGCCCTTGAGCAAGGCCCTTAACCCTATATTGCCCTTCCAAATGCCATACATGTAAATGCTTCAAAATCCAGCAGTTGCAGATTAGTGGTGGTGGGATTTCAACCCATGACCTTCTGATCAGAAGTCAAAGTTTTGAAAAGGTAAATATATCAATAAAAATATTTCCTAGCTTTAAATACTCTGCAAAGACATCACGAATCATTGCTCTAAGATAAAACCACACATATACATTTTTCTTTTATTTCCAGGTAGAAACTACAGTTGGGAGGGATATTTATCTCTTGGGAGGAATTTATATCCATCTTAAATCAATGAGCTCCAGTAATAGGAACTTATGATGCCGCTTTGTAGAAGTATATAATAAAGTCATAGTGGCATTGGACAAATGTTGCCTCTAATTTCTCTAAGATCATTACAAACTTGTGTTTGTTTTCCTGATGATTTCCATCCTAAAGCTTTAAAAAGTCATGCTCTCATTCAGCACTGACATTCTGACTCCTGTCTCAGGAGAAGAAATCGCAGCCTGTGAATCTCATGACATCTCACCATTACCAGATTCGCTCTATCTTAAAAAGAGTTCTTTAAAAGATCAGCACGGCACTTGAGTGCTACTCATCCGTGATTAGAGATTAGTTACACACAGACCCCCTGCAAGGCGTCGTCACAGCGCCAAGGAATCAAAGCCGCTGCCCTACTGAGTGCTGCTAAAGCTCCACTTTATCTCTGAGCTGATGAACTTCAAAAGGACGAGTAATCTGGTCAATTTGACAGCTCGCTGCAGGGGTTCTTGTCTCTCGGTCCCCTCGCTTCAAATCCACCGAAAATGTTACTGATGTAATCACCAGTGGGAGAAAAGACATGCTGGTGCTTTTAAAAGTCTGTGTGTGTAGAACAAATGCAGAAGTATGAGAACGTTTTAGGGGGAAGTGATCCGAGCGAATGACTCGTGGTACTGACGCATAATCAGGGGCTGAAAATCATCCTGAAGATCGTGCTACTCCAACACATTACTCGTCCGAACAACACACTCTACCTGTACCATGTTCCAGGAATAGACATGCTAGCTGATTTAGCAGCATGACAGGCATTCCAGATCATTTTTTTTAGCTAACCTTTGCTAGTTACATTAGCTAGCTGAAATATAACGTCATATAATAAGATGGTAACATTTGCAATTAAGAGTCGGATTCTGAATAAGAGAAAAACATAATTGTATCAATAACCTGAAAGAAAAATCGCTTGGTGGAACTGGGCATTCTTCTGGAGCTGGACCCAATGATAGATTTGTGATGGAGCTGGACTTTCTCAGGAACTAGGTCTGATGATGAAGCTCGGTTTTTCGGGGGGTTTTCTGGTGGAGCTGGATCTGCAGCATTCTGCTGGTCCTGGGATTTCTGGTAGCTCTAAGCTAATAATTTGAGCTTTCTTTGGGGAGCTGGGCTTTCTGGAGAATATGGCTTTCTGGTGGATCAGGGAATACTGGTGGAACCAGGCTTTCTTGAGATGATGGTCCTTTTGGTGGAGTTAGGGGTTTCTAGTGAATGTGGACCTGTTAGTGCAAATGGACTTATTTGAGATGCTGGCTTTCTGGTGGAGTTAGGCCTCTTGGTGGAGGTTTTTTGCTGGATCTGGATTTTCTGATGGAACTTGAGGTGTTGGGCTCTGTAGTGAAGCTAGGCCTTTTAAGTGGACGTGACTTTCTGGTAGAGTTGGGCTTTTTGTTGGATCAGAACTTTGTGTCTACTGAAGAGTAATATCTTGTTTGATCTGGACCTACCTTTCCAACAGGAATTTCTGGAAAAGTTGACTCTCTCTGGAGCTGGAGAAAGGTCTCACCTCTCAGGAATATGGTTTCAGTATTGTGTGCGAATCACTCCTCTGATTTATTATCATCTTTGTGTCTTGATGCTTTTTGATCCTTCTATAAATGCGAGTTTCACTTTGTGCTTTTTATGAATAATCCACAGGAAACAGAACGCTGCTGACATTTCAATCTGAGGTTCATTTGGTCGTATTCCAATTTTACACAGATTACATATGTATGTCTAATCGATCTGCACATCGCTAATCCTGCTAAATACTTAAACATTAGGGTTTAATCAAAGAGAGACTAGAACTCAGAATCTGAAATGAAACCATCTCACTGTGGAGTCGAGAGACGACGGCGTGGGCACAGATGCGGAATTATTCATCGCTTCTCCAGACTATAACAAATATTGCTTTTGACGTATTTTAGATGCTACAGAAGACGGATAATCAAGAAACGTTTTTAAACCAGGGTTCCTCTGGTCAGTGTATTTTCTGTTTTTAAATCCCGAGAGCTGATTGAGCTGCTGGAGCGTAGCCCTGCCTCAGATCCACCACTGATGGAGTTTCCATCATTAGCGTACACTAAGAATCTCATTTTCAACATAACTACATTCACTTTGTTGTGCAAAAAAAGCTGTTGTTTATTTGTTTAATAGCCAAAAATGCATTACAGATTCAAATCTAGCTGGTATATTTTCACATTTTCCACCCTTCCACACACACACACCCTCTCTTTCTCTCACACACACACACACACACACACACACACACACACACACACACTCACACAGACACACACACACACACACACACACACACACACACACACACACACACACACACTAATATTACCGAGTGATGCAAGTGATTGCAAGCGAGATGGTCAGCAGGAGAGTTTTATGATCTTACAGAAATAAAAATCATCCAAACATCGACCGGCTATTCCATCGTGTGTGCTACAAAAAAATGCAGAACATGTCAGTAATGTAATTCTACACAATAAGTGTCATGGAAGTGCAGAGCAGCTCGTACTGTGAAGGCGTCGGCCGCAAAGCGATCAAAGTTGGACGAAACGCCGGTGGTCATTTCACACATCCGACATCGAACATGTCAAAAACTACAAAGGGAGGAGGAGAGGAATGAGATGAGTTTGTCTTGGTTTGTCTAATTTTCCTCTTGCAGTGTGTGTGTGTGTGTGTGTGTGTGTGTGTGTGTGTGTGTGTGTGTGTGTGTGTGTGTGTGTGTGTGTCTCCTGCTGCTTGTTGGCCTCCTGTCAGTTTATGTAATTGATCTGATCATCACTAAAGTTGCTAAATGCTTAATCATGATGTAGTGTTAATAAGGCATTAATTAAAAACCGTAACGCAAAATCTTAGATTAGACGTCGACACATTCAAAATTAAACATGTCAGCATGTGGGTTTATAGGCGTGGTGGAGCAGGATCTCGGATAAAGCCAGGTCTCCAAGTTCATACTGGTGGGGCTGAGGCTTGTGATGGAGCTGGAGTTTCTGGTGAAGCTGGTCCTCATGTTTTAGTTAAGATAGAGCTAGATGTCCTTTCAGAGCTTGGATTTCTTCTAGAGCTAGAAGATCTTATTTTAGAGGTTGGCTATCTGGTAAAGCTGGGTCTCCTTGTAGAGCTGGGCTTTCTGTTGGAATTGGGGCTGTTCATAGAGAGCTGGGACTCCTTATCAGTCTAGGATTTTTAGTGGAGCTGAGACTCCCTGTAGAGATATGCTTTTTGGTGGGATGGTTTCTCCTTTTACAGCTGGGCTTTTCTTGTTGAGCTGAGTCTCCTATAGACCTAGGCTTTGTGGTGGCACTGGATCTCCTTGTAGAGTGGGGCTTGCTGGTGAGGCAGGGTCTCCTTGTAGATCTAGGCTTTTTGGTGGATTTGGGTTTCCTTGTAAAGCTAGGGTTTTTGGAGTTACACTTACTGGAGTTCAGCCTTCTTGTGGAAGTGAGGTTAGTGTTTTGGTGAGGCCGGGCCAGCTAGCTTCACAGGGTCTCCTGGTTCACGTGGGCCACCTAGCTGCACAAGGTCTCCTGGTTTAGGTGAGCCACCTAACTGCATAGGGTCTCCTGGTGGAGATGGACCATCTAGTTGCGCAGGGTCTCCTGGTAGAAGCAGGCTTGATACCCACTGATGATTAATGTGACCACAGAGCTCTCTGTTTAATGCTAATATGCCATGGTTTGCTTCACACGGAATGACAGGAGGATAAAGAGGAAGCGGGCAACCTTTATGACCTCCAAAGTGACTCTTTCACTTATTATTAGTTAGAGGCCTCAAGGGAAGAGAACGAGAGGGAGCGATAGATAGGGAGAAAGAGAGAGAGAGAGAGAGAGAGAGAGAGAGAGAGAGAGAGAGAGAGAGAGAGAGAGCGAGAGAGAGAGAGAGAGCTGCCCACACAAATGCTTCAAGCTCATAGAAAGCGCCAGAGCAGCACAATAAAACCTAATTAGCACTGAGACCACCAAGAGTCCCTGTGTCACACACACACACACACACACACACACACACACACACACACACACACACACACACACACACCTCCTATGTGTTATCTTCAGGAATATGTATTAAAAGGCCAGCAGTTTGAATACATCACCTATCAAACAGGGTGAAGTGATGAGTTACAGTTGATTATTTTCCTCTCACCACATGTCCTGAAGTGTTTTATTCCTCCTACACCACAGCAATTTAACAATTATTATAATTATTGAACTAGGAGCCACTTTTTATCCATTTAAAGTTATATTTCATATTGCAAGGTGTTTAAAATCAGTAAGTTCTTGTTATTAATGCTACAGCAGCTATAAACACTTCCCATGGCTTCTCTTTATTTTATTTAATGCAGCTCAATGTCTCTTTGGTTGCCCTCTGACTTACAACAAAAAGTTCTCCACATCAATGAGCAGCTTATGTGGTGGTATGCATCATTCACATCTCCATAAATGAGCAGTTGCTATGGAAACGATAACGTTTTCCATAGCACGTGAACACCTTCTAACCAATTACAATCCAGGACTGGACAGCTCCAGTGTGTATTTTCAGACTTACAGCTTTTTAGTGTAATTTGAGGTTCCTGGGCCCTATTTTGCAGATGCCCTCATCCAGAGCAAGTGGTTAAGGGTCTTGCTCAGGGGTTCAGCTGTGGCAGCTTGGTGGTGCTGGGATTTGAGCTTATGCCCTTCCAATTAGAAACCTAGCATTGAGCTACCACTGCCTATGAGGGTTTGTGTGACATAGACGGTCATTAGCTCCTAAAGCACCAAACGTTTGTGTTGCTTTAAGCAAGTGTAAGGTTTATTCTGAACTGTGGGGGTTGAGAGAAGTTTAGTGTGTGTGTGTGTGTGTGTGTGTGTGTGTGTGTGTGTGTGTGTGTGTTCTTACACTAAGCCCCAGCGTCGTTTCTCTTAATACCCAGAAACAAGCCGCTGTAATTTAGGACGCATTTCAGAGCAATTAAATTTTTACGGGCCACAATTACTTATTTTCCCGCCGGGTCCTGAGACGATCCCGCACTCCCCCTCCACCACGAGACGTTTTTATGGCCGCAGTGCGAGCGTCCCGCCTCAAGGCCGACCGTTATTAATTGTGGCCAAAGTTGATAAATAAAATCGCCCGCGCTCTTAACGCTAATTAGCACTTGAGACGGAATTTACGATTTCATAAGCGGCGTATTTCTCAGCGGCTTTCGGACGCTGATGTGTTTGTCGGCGGCGTGATCTGTCTGCAGGGACGCGGCAAGAGCAGAGCTGCTAAACACCGTGAGCTCTTAGTGGCTACTGGGGGATCTGCTGTGTGGTTTCCAGGTGATTTACAGATGCACTTTTCACACACACACACACACACACACACACACACACACACACACACACACACACACACACACACACACACACACACACACACACACAGATCTACGGTCTGGACAAAGGATGGAGAAGTACCATAGAGCATGCTAAACTTTGGACACTGATAGCGTTAATTTAAGTTCTATCCGTTATATATGTGTTATTTATAAAACACAGACTGCAGAAATTGATACTCAACATGCAAACACAGACTTATCGTGAGTGCTTCTTTCGAAGCGTAACCAGGAGCATGGACGTACGGGGAACAGGAGTGATAGGAAGTCTGGGTGATCTATGATAGCAACTAGTAGATCTGACAGAGAGTGAGGGGGAATAGGGACCTTATAAAGGGGAAAGGTAATGGGGAACAGGTGTAGGTGATTAGAGCAGGGAGCGGCTGAGTGAGAGTGTGAGCCTTGGAGGGAGGCGTGGCTGGTGGATCTCTGACAGCATCACTGAACAAAACAGTTTCTAATAGCACCAAAGGTTTAGTACATAATATCTATGGGTGGAAATGTTGCTGTAATGTGCTAATAATCTGAACTGAAATGCCGTTACACATAAAAAAAAATGAATGATTTTTTTCTATATTTCTTTCCATATATTTCTCATAAAAAATGTTTTAATGTAGTTGAGATCAGATTCAGAGAAACAGAGAGAAAACTAAAAAGTCTATTTTCTGCAAACTATATTTAACTTTTTTAAGGATAAAAAAAGATCTGGCACATTTTCTCTCTTTTGTCCTTTAGCTTTCATGCTGAACAGAGCTACACACAGACTCACACACAATAAACACACACACACACACACACACACACACACAGGAAAAGGATTGGCCACTGCAGCCACTGGCGCTGTCCATCACTTTATTGATCTGAGTCTCCACATCAAGCGAGCCGCAGGGCGCAGCAGGGCATTGTGGGATTGAGTTAAAGGAGAGGCGAAACGGGAGCCGCGGGCGATGCTGAAAACACTTCAATGCTGACATATGAACATACACTGCTGTAACACACACTGCTTCAACACAAACTGCTGTAACACACACTGCTTCAACACACACTGCTTAGACACGCACTGCTGTAACACACTGCTTCAACATACACAGTGCGGTAACACACTGCTACTACACCTTGCTTTATCACACACTGCTACCACACACTGCTGTAACAAACACTGCTGTAACACACACTACTTTAATAGACACTGCTGTAACTCACACTGTTTCTACACACACTGCTGTAACACACACTGCTGTAATACACACTGCTTCAGCACACACTCCTGCCACAAACAATGATGTAACACACACTACTTCAACACACACTGCTGTAAGACACTATACTGCCACACACATTGCTGTAACACACACTGCTTCGACACGCACCACTGTAACACGCACTGCTGTATTACACACTGCTGTACTACACACTGCTGTAACACACTGCTGTTACACACTCTGCTGTAACACACTGCTGTTACACACTCTGCTGTAACACACTGCTGTAAAACACACACACTGCTGTAACACACTGCTGTTACACACTCTGCTGTAACACACTGCTGTAAAACACACACACTGCTGTTACACAATGCTATTACATACTGCTGTAACACTGGTTCCTCTCAAGGTTTCTTCCTCATAACATCTAAGGGAGTTTTTCCTTGCCACAGTCTCCACGGCTGCTCATCAGGGATAAACACACACCGTTCACCTTTACTGTTGATTTCCGTAAAGCTGCTTTGAGACAATGTCCGTTGTGAAAAGCGAAATAGAAATAAACCTGACTTGACTTGACTTAACACACTGCTGTTACACACACTGTTGTAACACACTGCTGTTACACACACTGTTGTAACACACTGCTGTTACACACACTGCTGTAAGACAATGCTGTCACACACACTGCTGTAGCACACTGCTGTAACACAGTGCTGTTACACACTACTGTAACACACTCTGCTGTAACACACTCTGCTGTAGCACACTGTTACACACTCTGCTGTAACACACACTGATGTAACACACTTTGCTGTAACACATTCTGCTGTAGCACGCTGATGTAACACACTGCTGTTACACACATTGGAATTACTGGAATATCTGAGCTCATATTAGTGCTAATGTTAGCAGGCTAAGTTAGTGTTAGCCCAGCGGAACTCAGTAGACGTGTAACTTATCCAAATGATTGCAGTGAAGAAAATGTCATATTTGAAATCAGTCATTTTTGTAGATTTGCTAAAAAAAAATGTTGCATATTTATCCTTTTTAAAATATATATAAAAAATGTATTTATATTATTTATTTTTATTTATACATTTTTGTGTAATATCATTTTATTTGTATATTTTATTAATATGTTTATGTATGTTTTATTTAGATGTTGAATTAAAAAAATAATAATAAATGTATTGTTTTATGTTGTTTTAATTAGATCTTTTTTTTCATTTAGAAGAATTGTTTTATTTGGGGTCTGTGTAATATACTTTTAGATATGTTTTGTTTTGAAAATAAAGAACAAATGACAATATATTTGTCTTTAAAAACTATTTCTTTGCTTTAAAATATTTAAAATACACATCATTTATTGCCATCTTATGTTGTGACTGAGTTCTTCGTGTGTGTTTGGACTTCTGGGTGTGAAAGACCAGAATCCATCAGTGGCTTCATCCCACATTCCTTCAGTTCATATGGATCACTACATGCTTTTCAAACGCAACAGTTTTTCCTTTTCTTCTCTATATTCTTCCTCTTCTAATCTGCACTCTCCACTCTTTTTCCCTCCCCTCCTTCCTTCTTTTCTCTCTCTTTCTCTTTTTTGTTCTTTGTTCTTTTTTCATATTTCTTCACATTGGTTAGCTTCTCTACATGCTAAAGATTTCACTTCTTTCAGTCTTCCTCACGCTCTCTCCTCCTCATCCTCTTTATCTATTCTTTACACTTATCTTCACTCTCTGCTCTTTTCTTTTCTCTCTTTTTCTTCGTCTATTCTTGCCCATTCTTCCTTTGCTCTTTAATCCATCTCGTCTTCCACCCGTATCCCTCTCTTCTCCACATCCTAACTTGTAATAAACAACACCGGAATCAAGGCTTTTCTATAGGGTTCTGAAGAGAACCTACAGAATTAGTCAATACCCAGAGCACACACACACACACACACACACACACACACACACACACACACACACACACACACACACACACACACACACAGGCTTTATTGCAGCTTTAGACCTAATAAAGCGGTAACTCCGTGCGGAACCGTCACCATTAAAACATAAAAATAAATAAAATGAAGCGGAATGATTTGTTCCATCGCAGCGTTATTTGTACAGGGAATCAATCCGCCGAGGCCGAGGTCTCGTTTATAACAAATTAAACCACGTAAATATTGCGTGCGCACGCGCGCGTGTGTGTGTGTGTGTGTGTGTGTGTGTGTGTGTGAGAGAGAGATTATAAATAAAAATTATAGAAAAACTAAAATAATCTAAAGCCACTTTGTTACTTAACAATATGTTAAACTTCTTCCTCTCACTTCTACTCCATATATATCAATAAATATTATATACTGCATATATGACGATGAAAATCAGCTACTAAATGTTTACATTCGTAATAAAAACGATGCGTCTGTGTATAAATATTGGCACCCCTCATTTTAATAATCTTCAGGATAAAATAAATGTGTAATATGTAAATGCAGGTGTTTATTATTCTATATTAATTGTATTATTTTTGTGTGAATGGTGTAAATATTGTACATTACAGAGTTTGAAAAAGATCTTTTCGCCGTCGAGGATCCACAATACAGACAATAAGATATGGCAGAAGCACAGAGTGTTAAAATATAAATAAATATTGCTATGAATTTCTTACAATTCTGGAATATTTTTACTTTTAAATGTGTGTATACAGTGCCTTGCAAAAGTATTGACCCCCCTTGGCGTTTTTCCTATTTTGTTGTCTTACAACCTGGAATTAAAATCGATTTATTGGGGGTTTGTATCATTTGATTTACACAACATGCCTACCACTTTAAAGATTCAAAATATTTTTTATTGTGAAACAAACAAGAAATAAGACAAAAAAACTGAAAACTTGAGCGTGCATAACTATTCACCCCCCCAAAGTCAATACTTTGTAGAGCCACCTTTTGCAGCAATCACAGCTGCAAGTCTCTTGGGGTATGTACCTATAAGCCACTGGGATTTGTGCCCATTCTTCAAGGCAATACTGCTCCAGCTCTTTCAAGTTGGATAGGTTTCGCTGGTGTACAGCAATCTTTAAGTCATACCAAAGATTCTTAATTGGATTGAGGTCTGGGCTTTGACTAGGCCATTTAAATGTTACCTCTTAAACCACTCGAGTGTTGCTTTAGCAGTATGCTTAGGGTCATTGTCCTGCTGGAAGGTGAACCTCTGTCCCAGTCTTAAATCTGTGGAAGACTGAAACAGGTTTCCCTCAAGAATTTCCCTGTATTTAGCGCCATCCATCATTCCTTCAATTCTGACCAGTTTCCCAGTCCCTGCTGACGAAAAACATCCCCACAGCATGATGCTGCCACCACCATGCTTCACTGTGGGGATGGTGTTCTCAGGGTGATGAGAGGTGTTGGGTTTGCGCCAGACATAGCGTTTTCCTTGATGGGCAAAAAGTCTCATCTGACCAGAGTACCTTCTTCCATATGTTTGGGGAGTCTCCCACAAAGTGGTCCTATGGACAGATACTCCAATCTTCGCTGTGGAGCTTTGCAGCTCCTTCAGGGTTATCTTTGGTCTCTTTGTTGCCTCTCTGATTAATGCCCTCCTTGCCTGGTCCGTGAGTTTTGGTGGGCGGCCCTCTCTTGCCAGGTTTGTTGTGGTGCCATATTCTTTCCATTTTTTAATAATGGCTTTAATGGTGCTCCGTGGGATGTTCAAAGTTTTGGATATTTTTATATAACCCAACCCTGATCTGTACTTCTCCACAACTTTGTCCCTGACCTGTTTGGCAAACTCCTTGGTCTTCATGGTGCTGCTTGCTTGGTGGTGCCCCTTGCTTAATGGTGTTGCAGATGGTGTTGCAGACTCTGGGGCCTTTCAGAACAGGTGTATATATATATATATATATATATATATATATATATATATATATATATATATATATATATATATATACACCTATATCAAGGAAAACGCTATATATATATATATATATATATATATATATATATATATATATATATATATATATATATATATATATATATATATATATATATATATACTGAGATAATGTGACACTTAGATTGCACACAGGTGGACTTTATTTAAGTAATTATGTGACTTCTGAAGGTAATTCATTGCACCAGATCTTATTTAGAGGCTTAATAGCAAAGGGGGTGAATACATATGCACGCACCACTTTTCCGTTATTTATTTTTTAGAATTTTTTAAAACAAGTTTTTTTTTTTATTTCACTTCACCAATTTGGACTATTTTGCGTATGTCCATTACATGAAATCCAAATAAAAATCAATTTTAATTCCAAGTTGTAAGGCAACAAAATAGAAAAAACTCCAAGGGGGGTCAATACTTTTGCAAGGCACTGTATGTCTTTTGTATTTTTATACACACCCATATACAGTATATATATATATATATATATATATATATATATATATATATATATATATATATGTTAGGGGTGTAAGGGTACACACAATTCGGTACGTACCTCAGTTTTTAAGTCACGATTTGGTTTAATTCCGGTCCGGTTCGGGGGAAGAAATGCAGAACATAACATTACTTGCCGTTTTTATTTTCCGCAGTTTATTATTATTAACATTTGTGATAGTCAACATTGGAACAGATTACATTTTTAAAACAATTTTAAATAAAATGCCTGTTTAGTTAAATAATACAGAAAATTATATTTTATAAAAATAAAATAGAATAAATCTAATTAATGCAATACACTTTTTTATTACATTGAATTAATTGAATTAAATAAATGGCAAATTTTAATTAAATAGTTTACGTTTGTTAGACCCAATTTAGGCAATACAAATGTGTATGTGTGTGTGTGTGTGTGTGTGTGTGTGTTTTATATTTAAATTTTATTTTCTAAATATATGATCTACTGTTCTGCTTATTTCAGTAAACTTTAACAAAAGTGTTGATTCCTTTAGTGCTAGTGTTAGCCGCTAGCCACTTCCTGGTTAGCGGCTAACGCTAGCGCCATGGATTCTTTAGCATTTTCATGTATGCGCAAAACAATCGTATTTCCGGTATGGAAATAGCCACAGTGACACTGGACGGTTTTAATTGCGGGATGTGCACAACATGGTGGATTTTGGTGCTGATTTGAGATTTGGCGCCTCAGAACAAAACAAATGTTTAGTTATAAAAAAACATTTACTTATAGTTTTTTATATATATTGTAGTTTAAAATTTGCTTTCTAGTCCTATCTATTCAGAAAAGAGACAGAGAGTCGACATGAGAATAAAAATAGACAATTTTATTTGCCTTCTGCAGAAGCAAATAGGCGTTCATCAGTCAGACAATGCTGCACCGAGAAGCGCGACGATAAACGCTTCTCACCATGCTTTTAAACTTTCCCTCGACCTTTAAGACAATATTATTAATTCTCTTATTACGACATTGCATACTTATAATCAATTGTTTTCTCGCACTGTTTTAGTTCACTTCGCCCTAGTGACACACTTTGCACACAGATGTTTTCCCATTCTGTACAAAGATAATCTTTTATCTTTCTCTGTTTTGCTGAGCTGAGAGCACAGTGCCCGCTCAAGAGCATTGTGTTCAGACATGCAACCTTGATCACGCTCTACAATGCAAGCTTTATGGATTATTGCACTTCAGCTTTGAAAGAACTTCATACATACACTGATTATAACAAAATACATATAATTAAACAGAATTATAATATTAATGTAAAAATTTCAAGTAAAGAAAGTACGCGTGTGTTGCATTGAATGTTTAAATTTGGCCTGTTTTATTTAAAATAAAAATTTTCAAAAAGAAAAGTGTGCTGCAATAATCGGTGCATTATTAATGCATTAAATTTAACAGCCCTAATATATATATATATATATATAGCATACCTTTTAGATGATGATGATGATGATAATAATTAACATGATGATTAATAATAAACATAACAGTAGTTATTATACTAATATAAAATAATAATAATCATAATTATTATTATTATTATTATTATTTTAATTAATGTAATGTAAAAATGTAAATTACATTTATTTAAATGTAATATAATATTAATTTAAAAAATGTATAATTATTTGTATGTATTAGAGACGATACAGATCCGATACCAGGTATCACAAAATCAGACCGATACCAGACAAATGATATAAATATCAGATTGGATATCAGAGAAAAGCTATCAGAGATTGGATTCTGTAAAAAACGTCTGAATATCAGGTTTTTGGGGTTTTTTTAAAAAAAAGAATTTTTTAATTAGGATTGAATTTATTCCATTTCTATTTAGTTTGTATGGTCTGATTTTATGTGCAAAAAGAAATAAAAAGCTGTAAATAACTATGCAAAAATAAATCTATTCACTTCATACATTTTATTCCATTTGTATTTTTTTTAATAATATTTCATTGATTTAAAATATCAATAGTAAATAGTAAATAAAGTAAATAAATTAATGTAGCATAGAGGATCGTTTTCCGACAAATTTCATTGTATTAGCTGACACAAAGAAAACACGTCATTGTTCCATTTGTAATATTTATGCAGTTTTATTTATGCTTGTAATCATGTTTATTATTTTTTTCTGATTGACTTGGTTTATTCAGCTTTGGATTGTACAGACCTGTTAATAATCCTCATCATCATAACTGTAAATTCAGGATCCTTTTTATATCTTGTACATATTGTAAAAACAGTATAAATGAATACCATGTAACCCCTGGAATTCCCCCGAAACACTGATTTAGGGAACATTTTTAGTTCCAATAAACAATACCACACTTATGAAGTGATTCATAAACAAACATTTCCGTAAAAAAAAAACCAGGAATTTGAAGCGAATGAGAAGAGAAAAAAGATATAAATATATAAAAATAAAAAAAGGAAGAGAAAGTGGAGCGAGGGGTTGAGGGTTCACTCATCGAGAGACGCAGTGTTTCTGCTCCGGGGGCCACAGTTTTCATTTCACTCTCCTTCCCACTTTAATTCCCAGTTGAATTTCTGCAGATCCGTTTCTCATATCGGAGTTCAATCTGGCAACCCGGCTTGTTTATCAGCTTTATAACAATGAGAGTCAGAGCGAGAGGAAAACTTCATAGTATTTACTTCTCAAACTATATTTCTGTCTCACACACACACACACACACACACACACACACACACACACACACACACACACACACACACACACAGAGATTTTTGGTTTTGGGGGGAAAAAACAGCGATATTGACAGTATTGATTCGGAGTGGACTCTAAAGCAGGACGTGCCTGTTAGGCTGTTAGATAGAGTTTGGGTGATGCTAACAGCATTAGCGTTAGCGGTGACACTGCTGGGCCCACCTACGCCACACGCTCTCACTCCCGGAGCCACGCTGTCTTTGTTTATTTCAATTAAACGCAGATCGAAGAAAAAAAAGGAAAAGAAGACGTGTCTGGCTTAACCTCTGCTTTTGAACCTCCATCCATTTTTAATAAGTGAGCTTGACTTATTAATCAATACCAAACAATACACACATTATCTGCCTTCCCTGACTAACACACACATCCAGAGCTGCACACGTGTGTGTGTGTGTGTGTGTGTGTGTGTGTGTGTGTGTGTGTGTGTGTGTGTGTGTGTGTGTGTGTGTGTGTGTGTTGCAAAATAGAGTAAAGTGGTAGAGAGGCGCAAACTTCTTTCAAAGACCGAACATCGTCAAGGACTCGCAGTGGTCTAGCAAGAGAAGAAAGAGAAATGGGAAGAGACGAAGGAGTGATGGAGAGAGAGCGAGAGAGAGAGAGAGAGAGAGAGAGAGAGAGAGAGAGGGAGAGTGTTTTAGTCGTTCTTTCTGGGCTCTGGCTGTGAGTTCAGCCTCAATTATTGATGGCAAGGTGCACATGTCAGCAGTCCATAGACAGGAACTGCAGTGCATCAGAATACAGCGATACCCACAATGCACCCCATTCCCACACACACACACACACACACACACACACACACACACACACACACACACACACAAGGAAAGCAGAAGGCCCCTGAGCCAGAAAGCGCACAGGAACCCTGTGGCCAAGTCCAAAGAAGTCATCATATAGCCTCTGTGTGTGTGTGTGTGTGTGTGTGTGTGTGTGTGTGTGTGTGTGTGTGTGTGTGTGTGTGTGTGTGTGTGTGTGTGCGTGTGTGTGTGTGCGTGTGTGTGTGTGCGTGCACTTCACTTTCGACTTCTCCAACATTTTTATTCAATGGCAGGAAAGAACCACAGATTGGAGATAAAACATTTGGTCAAACATTGGTTTGATTAAATGCCTTTGTTATCACTTAACACTTCATCATCATGTTCTTCTCATCGTGTTCTAAGCAGAAT
>NC_139577.1:34491912-34494412 GCF_946808225.1 Silurus aristotelis | reverse complement strand
ATCAAAAAGTACAGTAGGTGTGAACTCTGTTTTAAGTTAGTCTTATGAAAATAAGTGTAGCCTTAGTCTCAAATCAGTCTCACTACAGTAGGTGTGTCCTCTTTCTCAAGTTAGTCTCACTAAAGCAGGTGTTTTCTGTTTCAAGTCAGTTTTTAGGAAAATAGGTGTGGTTTATGTCTTAAATCATTCTTACTACAGTAGGTATGGCCTTTGTCTCAAATCAGTCTCATTGAAGTAGGAGTGGCCTTTGTCTAAAGTAGGTGTGACCTTTGTTTAAAGTGGGTGTGGTCTTTGTCTAAAGTGTGTGTGGCCTTTGTCTAAAGTGGGTGTGGCCTTTGTCTAAAGTAGGTGTGACCTGTTTAAATTGGGTGTGGCCTTTGTCTCAGCCAGTCTCTTGAAAGTAGGTGTGGCCTTTGTTTAAAGTGGGTGTGGTCTTTGTCTAAAGTGGGTGTGGCCTTTGTCTCAGCCAGTCTCTTGAAAGTGGGTGTGGCCTTTGTCTCAGCCAGTCTCACAAAGGTCAGTTATATTTATTTGTACTTGGTCTGTATTAGTGACGGTGTGTAAAGTCATGAGCGCTAAATCTCAGGTTACTCAGCGTCATGCTAATGTAAGTTTGCTAATGAAACGTTATAAAAAATTTACATTTGCTGAAAGAACGTAAAGAGACGGACGATAAAATAGTGACAGCAGAGGGAGGTGAAGATCAGATTCTAAATAAATATTAAAGCCTGTTGCCAAAACGAACAAAGCTACAAAACAACGTGACGTTTTCATTTGCGTGATGCAGCGAGAGGAAATTAGCGGCGTATGAATAATGCATGCACACACGTGAAGCTCGCTGCGAGGAAACGTGCCTTTTTAACCACGCATTACGCCTAATTCGCTGACGAACGCCATTCTCTTGTCCTCTCACAGATCTCAAATAAATTACGTCTCCAGACGTCTTAATTGCTCTTAATCTCATCCTCTAAACGCAACAGCATGAATTATTAACACGTGTCCACTTCCTGTATTTCATTTCCTCGGCATGTATAATAAGCATAAAAACATTAAACTGATCCGAGTTCAGCAGCAACAGCAGCATGGAGACACAAACACAGCCTTCTTTTATTTCATAATATTAATAATAAAACAATATTAATATAGAAACATGATATATGAAGCAAATCTCAACAATATTTATTTTTTTATTACATTTTTACAAAAATTGTTAAAATATGATTTGTTTGTTTTCATTAATTTTTTTTTTGGTAATAATATTATATAAAAAAGAAAAAAGAATATGTTAATATACAGATAACATGATCATTTACTCAGTGAATTTAACCAAGAATCGCTTCATCTTTAACCCCAGTTTTATTTATTATTATTTATTCAAGAATTTACTAATTCAGGCAATTTGAAGCACTTTCTATCCAAAGAAACTTTATCTGGAAACCAGGAACTTCAGACATGTTTTTATAAGAGGAACATTGGAGCTGTTTGGTTCATTGCCAGTGGATGAATTTTTGCCAGAAATTCCACCTCCATGAACTTAAGGCAGGTTTTTATTAGGAGGAACCTAGGAACTCATCAATGGTTCACTTCCACTAGGGGAATTTTGTGAGTCACTCAGGAACTGTTTTAGTAAGACCTTTTTATAGGTTCACCTCCACCACATAAACCCAGAAACTCTTTCACCAACTAAAAACTTTTAAGAATAATTCCACCAGAAGAACACACCAATATTTGGAAGTCCAAAAGTTTAAAAACATTTTTAACCAAATCTACTTTTAAAAAGCAAGAAATTTGTTCAGTAATTCCAGATTTTGTGCACATTTAAACAAGAGGAACTTTGCCAGGAACATTTTTCAGAAATTGCTTCCACCAGTGGAGTTAAATCAAGAGCACAAGAGGATTTTTAGTAACTCGAAAACACTATGCAGATTTTTACAAGAGACAATTTTGTATTATGGTATTCTTGTATTCTTTCCCATTCAGCTTTTCAGGAATTTTACTTGTACGTCCATCATGGGACATTTGTATGGAGCCCAGGAACTTTTTCAGTAATTCAAGGTTTTTAGGTCTGCTTCCACCAGAAGAGCTTCATCAAGAACTTCATCAATTTCCAGAAACCTTATGCAAATTTTGCAAAAGGAATTTTTTTTAGAAAACTTGTCCAGCAACACAAGACTTTTGTGGAAATTTCCAGATTCAGGAACAAATCCAGGAAAAAAATTTTGTAAC
Source organism: Silurus aristotelis (assembly GCF_946808225.1). Lineage (NCBI taxonomy): Eukaryota > Metazoa > Chordata > Actinopteri > Siluriformes > Siluridae > Silurus > Silurus aristotelis. Next base: position 34,492,186 of record NC_139577.1, on the reverse strand, counting down.
ATATGGAAAATATGGAATATAGCTGCCTTTTTACCAGAGAAACCCAAGAATCTTAACACACACAGGTGATTTTAATGATAAGAATTATTACGCAGATAAAAAAATACCACGTAAGCAGTTGCGTAGCTCGACTCTGAACACCCAGAACTTTCCTCATGGAAATCCTAAGGTAACTTTAAACATGTTGTGAATGAAGCGACGGAAAATTGCGATGCTAGAATTAACCAACGTATCTGAGTCTGTTGATGATCAGAAGAAAGAACAGAATGAGGTT
>NC_139577.1:34366912-34476912 GCF_946808225.1 Silurus aristotelis | reverse complement strand
CAGTCCACAGGGCCACGTGTGTAAACTCGGCCTTAACACGTCTCTAATTGGATTGATTGGTTTCTGGTTTCAGATCGATGACGTGCCGGACGGAGCGGTGAAGCCCCCCAACGCTAAATTCCCCATTTTCTTCTTCGGAACGCATGAAACGTGAGAACCTACTCTGACCAGAGAACACGGACTAGAGCCCGTGATGACCAGAGAACACGAACTGGAGCTTTTTTATATAATAATAATATGAATAATAATTAAAATATCAATAAAAATGTTAATAATATGAATAATAATTATAATAATATAAATAATAATTATAATAATATGAATAATAATTGTAATAATGTTAATAATAATAATGATTAATATTAATAATAAATGGTATACAAATAATAATAATAATAATGTTAATTATAATATTAATAATAAATGGTATACTAATAATAATAATAATAATAATGTTAATTATAATATTAATAATAATTGGTATACTAATAATAATAATAATGTTAATTATAATATTAATAATAAATGGTATACTACTAATAATAATAATAATAATGTTAATTATAATATTAATAATAATTGGTATATTGCACTGTTTATTTTCTCTCCTCGGTTCTGGTTTAACTTTTGGTTTTTTGTAGGAAAATATTTTGGCTCTTGTGCTTCAGGGAAAATGATTAAATCAGGAGTCACGACTCCACACGGGGTCCAGGGGTCTTCTGATTGACTGGTGAAAGAATCTCATCGTTTCCTCTTTTACTAAATTCATTCATTCATGTTTGTGTAAACTGGAGGTTCGTCTCAAATTCCTCATCCTGTGCTTCCTGTTCTGAACAAAACCAGTGCATCGTTTCTGAGTCTCTGAGCACCAACGGCGTGAAGATACACACAGCTCCAGTGTGTAGGAACGTTTCTCCTTCTCTCACTTCTCTCACTTCCTCCTCTCTTTCACTTATAATCGGGTTTATTTTTCGTCTTTTCGTTTATTTCTTGATGTTTTTCTTTCTGCTTCTTTTTTTGTGTTTACTTTCATTATTTATTTCATGGTGCTTTTTTCCTTCTTTGATCTTTTCTATTTCTCTTTTCTTCACTTCTTTATTTCCTGGTAGGGTACAGTTTATTTTTTATGTTGACTTGTTTAGGTTTTGATTAGAGATGCACCGAATATTCGGCACCAAAAGTGCATTTTCGGTTTTCGGCCGAAAGACTTTGAAAAAACACGGGCGAAACAGTGTGTTGTGATGACGCAAACAGAAACCGCGTCCTGCACGTGCATGTCTAAAGCAACATGTCTGCGGTGTGGACATATTTCAGTAATATCTGAGAAAGACCCACGGAGAGCGATTTGCAAAACATGTAATGCCGAAATTTCAAGATGGGGTGCGTCTGCAAAGACTTTCTCCACGTCGGGTTTAATTTATCACCTGAAATCCAAACATCCCGATCGCTATGCTGAATATGAGAGGAACACGCACAGAAAAGCAAAACCCCTCCGAGCACGCGCACTCCATCTGTGCTGGAGGTTTCTGAAAAGGCAGGAAGTTTCCCAGTGATATTGTTGTATCTTTAAGCAGTTGCACTTTCTGAATGCACTTTGTTTTTATAAAAGAACATATTTAATTTTACAACCTTTCAGCAGGCCAGAGGGCCTGTACATTTAAGTTAAACATTTAAGTTTTAATTTTTATTTATTTTATCCTGTGCATTGTTGCAATGTGCTATAAATAAATATTTTCATAATTTGTAATTGATTTATTCTTTGAAACTTTAATATTTATGCAATTGAAATGCTTTAATTTTAGTACGGTTAGTACACAGCCATAGCCATAAATGCAATAGGAATAATAATTGGCATCATTTCTTTCGGTTTTCGGCCAAGAATTTTCATTTCGGTGTATCCCTACTTTTGATTTTCTTTCTTGTCGTCACTGAAGCTGAAAAATGAGTCGTATTTCATTGTTTTAATGTTTTGTTTTTGTTCTTGTTGTTTCAGTGCGTTTCTCGGTCCGAAAGATATTTTCCCGTATTTACCCAACAAAGAGAAATACGGAAAACCGAACAAGAGGAAGGGCTTTAATGAAGGATTATGGGAAATCGAGAACAACCCTACAGTGGAGCTGAATGGACAGAAGGTACGCCGTGTTTTCCGTCTCAGTGTGAAGTCTTTTAGTTCTCGAGTTTTAATCATGAACTTTTTCTTTATTAAAGATCTGAACTAAAATATACAGAAGAAAATAAACAACTATTTTGTTTCCCTTTTTAAAAAAAAAATATTTTTAAAGCTGAAATTATATAAAAGAATATCAGTGAAAACTAAACCCATTTAACCCCCAATATTACATCAAAACACAAATATACAAATAAACACATTTAGATTAAATTAAAATTAATTAAATTAAAAACACTGTCTTCTCCTCGTCCCTCGCTGTCCCTCACTGTCTTCTCCTCGTCCCTTGCTGTCCCTCGCTGACTTCTCCTCGTCCCTTGCTGTCCCTCGCTATCTTCTCCTCGTCCCTTGCTGTCCCTCGCTGTCTTCTCCTCGTCCCTCGCTGTCTTCTCCTTGTCCCTCGCTGTCTTCTCCTCGTCCCTCGCTGTCTTCTCCTCGTCCCTCGCTGTCCCTCGCTGTCTTCTCTTCGTCCCTCGCTGTCTTCTCCTCGTCCCTCGCTGTCCCTCGCTGTCTTCTCTTCGTCCCTCGCTGTCTTCTCCTCGTCCCTCGCTGTCCCTCGCTGTCTTCTATTCGTCCCTCGCTGTCTTCTCCTCGTCCCTCACTGTCTTCTCTCCTTGTCCCCCACTGTCCCTCGCTGTCTTCTCCTTGTCCCTCGCTGTCTTCTCTCCTTGTCCCTCGCTGTCTTCTCCTCGTCCCTCACTGTCTTCTCTCCTTGTCCCTCACTGTCCCTTGCTGTCTTCTTCTCGTCCCTCGCTGTCTCCATGGCTTGCTCATCAGGGATAAATGAACACCATTCACCTTGACTGTTGATTTCTGTAAAGCTGCTTTGAGACAATGTCTGTTGTGAAAAGCGCTATACAAATAAACTTGACTTGGCTGTCTTCTCTCCTCGTCCTTCGCTGTCTTCTCCTTGTCTCTTGCTGTCCCTCGCTGTCTTCTCTCCTCGTCCCTCGCTGTCTTCTCTCCTCGTCCCTCGCTGTCTTCTCTCCTCGTCCCTCACTGTCCCTCGCTGTCTTCTCTCCTCGTCCCTCGCTGTCTTCTCAAGTCACCCATATATATATCTGCCTCATCACACAGTGAAATGAAACAACGTTCCTCCTGAACCCTGATGCTCCATACAACAATAATCACAGAAAACGGAAGACACAGGGCTGAGGACTAGTAGTGTCCTCGCCACAGAAAGTACGTGTGCAGTGTAGATTACAGTGTGGTATGTAAGAGACATAAAATGAACAGCAGCAAAAATGTAAACAAAATGTTGTTCAAAAAGAGCAAACAGCAGCAGTTCAGAGAAGATGTGCAGAAACGCTATGTAAACAGTCTGTAAGAAGTGATGTAATGTGGGTGATGTGTACAGTGAGTACGAGTGTGTTTGAGTCCGGGTTGTACAGATCAGTCACACAGTTGTGTGTGAGTGTGTGTGTGAGTTCAGTTCAGTGTGTTGATAAACCTGATGGCTTGAGGGAAAAAGCTGTTGCACAGTCTGGATGTGAGGCCCAAATGCTTCGGAAACGCTTCCCTGATGGCAGGAGGGTGACGTGTGTGTGTGTGAGGGGTGTGTGAGATGTGTGTGTGTGAGGGGTGTGTGGGGGTGTGAGGAGTGTATGTGATGGGTGTGTGTGATCATCCACAATGCTGTGTGCTTTGCGGATGCAGCGTGTGGTGTAAATGTCCATGATGGAGGGGAGAAAGACTCCGATGATCTTCTCAGCTGTCCTCACTATCCTCTGTAGGGTCTGTAGCGATCCGAGACGGTGCAGTTCCCAAACCAGGCAGTGATGCAGCTGCTCAGGATGCTCTCAATGGTCCCTCTGTAGAACATGGTCAGGATGAGGGGAAGGAGATGAGCTTTCCTCAGTGTTAGGAAGTTCTCCTCTCTAGCTCGAAGGACCATATAAGTATTTTGACTATCTGGTGTTGGCTGATCAGGGGATTGTACTCGCCCCAGCGCGTCAGTAAAAACACGGTACAGGATTCAGAACACTCAACTTTACTGGGTATAGGATCGTATATGAGGTGGTTCTTGCTGTCTTCTGTTAGCTGCTGTTCGGTAGGTTGTGTGATGCAGAATGCATGCTGAAAGGCCACTGCTGAATGGTCAGTGCTGAGTGACAGGTTGCACGATGTCGGATGGCCACTGGTCAATGACGACTGCTGCTCGGTGTTCTGGCCTTTTATATTCTTGATGGAGGCCGGTGCACTGTGATGTCATAGGTAGTTTGTCATAGCTTGGTAAACTGTATGTCTGCCTCTAGTGGTAAAGCGTGGAAATACAACTGAGTAGGAATCCTTTCCTACAGCCTTTTTAGGAAGTAGAGACGCTGCTGGGCTCTTGGTGATGGAGCTGGTGTTGAGTGACCAGGTGAGGTTATCCGCCAGATGAACACCAAGTAATTTGGTGCTCTTGACGATCTCCACGGAGGATCCATCGATGATCAGTGAAGAATGGTCGCTCTGCATAACATCAGCATAACAGAGATGTGGTCTAAGTACCCGAGGTGGGGGCGGGGCTTCGCCCGGTATGTGCCCCGGATGTTTGTGTAAACAACATCCAGCGTGTTTTGTCCTCTGGTGGTGTTGGGGTGGTTTCTGAGTTCCTTGAGTGTTCGGCGGTGGTCCGATGTCCATATGTTGCGTAAGGCGGGCTACAAAGTGAAAGTAGCACCATCTGCTCTCGCTGTTTTCTCCTCGTCCCTCGCTGTTTTTTCCTCTGCTGTCTTCTCCTCATCCCTCGCTGTCCTCTCCTCGTCTCTCGCTGTCTTCTCCTCGTCCCTCGCTGTTTTCTCCTCTGCTGTCTTCTCCTCGTCCCTCGCTATCTTCTCCTCGTCTTTCACTATTTTCTCCTCATTCCTCGCTGATTTCTCCTCGTCCCTCGCAGAGTTTAGCAGGTGGTGTGTCGGTAATAATGGTCCGAGGGGAAACAGTGTTCCGTGTGGAATTTAATGGATTAAACAAACTAATAAAGGAAACAATAATCTAAAATAAAATGTTGGGTTGTGTTTAGAAGGTCATAGGTTTAAATCCCAGCACCACCCTCACTGCCCGGTGCTACACGGTTAAGGACGTCTGCGTAAAGCTGTGAATGTACTGAAACAGGTGATTTTTGCTTTGTGGTGCCTACAGGTGATGGCGATGGAAGCAGGTTCGGATAAAGAGTCAGACTGCAGCCCCGAGGAGGACGAGGGGGGAAACGAGAAGAGTGAGGAGAAGAAGAGAAAGAAGTCCAGCAAAGTTCGTAACTCTCTCACATTTCCTGTGTTTTTCCCCCCATTAATAATAACAGCACGCGGCCTCTGTCTCATTCCGCCGTTCTGCCTCAGATATATTTATTCTAGTGATATAATAGTTTAGATCCACAGCTGCGATCAGAAGGTTGTGAGTTTAAATCCCAAGATTTTGTTCTTTATTGCTTTGAGTTTGGATCAAATAAAAGCAATTGATATATAATAAAAATGTATTTAGTCGTGTCCCGGCACACGGCCCTCTGGGTAAAATCCGAGCCAGGGTTTAAAAAAGATCCAACTATACAGGGTGCAGAAGCACAGGCAGGTGGGTGGGGCTTGATTACCTGGCTCAGGTTTGTTTGGACTCATGCAGGTTGCTGGAGATGATGATGATGATGAGGAGGAGGAGGAGGAGGAGGAAGGTGATGGCATGGAGGTGGCTCTAGTGGAGGAAGTATGTATTTTTAACCTCTGCATGGGGGAGCCGTGGGGGTGTAGGGTGCACTCGGTGATGGGGTGGGGATCGGCTACACACACACACACACACACACACACGTGCACATGGTGTATCATTTATTTCAGAAATCAAAATTTTGCCATCATCCTTTATCACTTGTTCATCAGAGCTTTGTGTGTGTGTGTGTGTGTGTGTGTGTGTGTGTGTGTGTGTGTGTGTGTGTGTTTATTCCTTTTATTTGTTTTTGTTTGTTTACTTTTTTTTATTATTATTTGCTTCAATAAATAAATCATTTCTTTTATTTTGTCATCTGTCTAGCGTTGCAGGAAATGTGACATTTGGTGCTTCAAATTATTTTGATATTTAATTGTTTTTTTATTTTATTTAGTTTGAGGGAAGATGAATTTATATTCATATTTATAGTTTTATTTATATATATATATAGTTTATATATATATAGTTTATATATAGTAAGTTTTTTTTCCCCTCCCTCTCAAGTAACTATATATAACTAAACATGTATACGTGTGTGTGTGTGTGTGTGTGTGTGTGATTACTTGCACAAAACGAAAAAAGAAAAAGTTGTATTTCTTTCTTTCTTTCTTTATTTAATTATTCATGTTGCATCTTTTCTGCACAGGTGAGTCGGAACATTTGGGATAATGTTGCATGTTTTCTGTTCCATCAGTTGCCCCGATACAATAATGATGACGGGGCGTATGATAAGACGTATAATAACGAGGCGAATGATGATAACGAGGCGTATGATGATAACGAGGCGTATGAGGCGTATGATGATAACGAGGCGTATGAGGCGTATGATGATAACGAGGCGTATGATGATAACGAGGCGTATGATGATGATAACGAGACGTATGATAACGAGGCGTATGATGATGATGATGATGATAACGAGACGTATGATAATGAGGCGTATGATAACAACGAGGCGTATGATGAAAACGAGATGGATGATAACGAGATGGATGATAACGAGACGTATGTTGATAACGAGGCGTATAATAACGAGGCGTATGATGATTACGAGGCGTATGATGATACAAGGTGTATGATGATAACGGGGCGTATGAGGCGTATGATAACGGGGCGTATGATGATAACGAGACGTATGAGGCGTATAATGATAACGAGGTGTATGATGATAACGAGACGTATGAGGCGTATGATGATAACGGGGCGTATGATGATAACGAGACGTATGAGGCGTATGATGATAACGAGGCGTATGAGGCGTATGATGATAACGGGGCGTATGATGATAACGGGGCGTATAATGATAACGAGGCGTATGATGATAACGAGACGTATGATAACGAGGCGTATGATGAGAACGAGGCGTATGATGATAAAGAGACGTATGAGGCGTATGATGATAACGGGGCGTATGATGAGAACGAGGCGTATGAGGCGTATGATGATAACGAGACGTATGAGGCGTATGATGATAACGAGGCGTATGATAACGGGGCGTATGATGATGATAACGAGATGGATGATAAGGAGACGTATGATAACGAGGCGTAAGATGATAACGGGGCGTCTGATGATAACGAGGCGTATGAGGCGTATTATGATAACGGGGCGTATGATGATGATAACGATATTCATATTTATAGTTTTATTTATATATATATATATATATATATATATATATAGTTTATATATAGTAAGTTTTTTTCCCTCCCTCTTAAGTTACTCAAAGCGTATGAGGCGTATGATGATAACGAGGTGTATGATGATGATAACAAGACGTATGATAACGAGGCGTATGATGATGATGATGATAACGAGGCGTATGATAACGAGGCGTATGATAACGAAGCGTATGATGAAAACGAGATGGATGATAACGAGACGTATGATGATAACGAGGCGTATGATGAAAACGAGGCGTATGATGATAACGGGGCGTATGAGGCGTATGATGATAACGGGGCGTATGATGATAACGAGGCGTATGATGATAACGAGCCGTATGATGATAACGAGCCGTATGATGATAACGAGCCGTATGATGATAACGAGCCGTATGAGGCGTATGATGATAACGGGGCGTATGAGGCGTATGATGATAACGAGCCGTATGAGGCGTATGATGATAACGAGGCGTATGATGATAACGAGGCGTATGATGATAACGAGCCGTATGATGATAACGAGCCGTATGATGATAACGAGCCGTATGATGATAACGAGCCGTATGAGGCGTATGATGATAACGGGGCGTATGATGATAACGGGGCGTATGATGATAACGAGGCGTATGATGATAACGAGCCGTATGATGATAACGAGCCGTATGAGGCGTATGATGATAACGGGGCGTATGATGATAACGGGGCGTATGATGATAACGGGGCGTTTGATGATAACGGGGCGTATGATGATAACGAGATGGATGATAACTAAACGTATGAAAACGAGGCGTGTGATGATAACGAGGCGTATGAGGCGTATGATGATAACGAGGGGTATGATGATAACGGGGCGTATGATGATAACGAGATGAATGATAACGAGACGTATGATAATGAGGCGTATGATGATAACGAAGCGTGTGATGATAACGAGGCGTATGGTGATAACAAGGCGTATGATGATAACGGGGCATATGATGATAACTAGATGGATGATAACGAGACGTATGATAATGAGGCGTATGATGATAACGAGGCGTGTGATGATAACGAGGCGTATGAGGCGTATGATAATAACGGGGCGTATGATGATAACAGGGCGTATGAGGCGTATGATGATAACGAGGCGTATGATGATAACGAGATGGATGATAACGAGACGTATGATAATTAGGCGTATGATGATAACGAGGCGTGTGATGATAACGAGGCGTATGATGATAAAGAGACGTATGCGGCGTATATTGATAACGGGGCGTATGATGATGATAACGAGGCGTATGATGATGATAACGAGATGGATGATAAGGAGACGTATGATAACGAGGCGTATGATGATAACGGGGCGTCTGATGATAACGAGACGTATGATAACGAGGCGTGTGATGATAACGAGGCGTATGAGGCGTATGATGATAACGAGGCGTATGATGATAACGGGGCGTATGATGATAACGAGATGGATGATAACGAGACGTATGATAACGAGGCGTGTAATGATAACGAGGCGTATGAGGCGTATGATGATAACGAGGCGTATGATGATAACGAGATGGATGATAACGAGACGTATGATAACGAGGCGTGTGATGATAACGAGGCGTATGAGGCGTATGATGATAACGAGGCGTATGATGATAACGGGGCGTATGATGATAACGAGATGTATGATGATGAGGCGTATGATGATAATGAGGCGTATGATGATAACGAGGCGTATGATGATAATGGGGCGTATGATGATAACGGGGCGTATGATTATAACGAGATGGATGATAACGAGACGTATGATAATGAGGCGTATGATGATAACGAGGCGTGTGATGATAACGAGGCGTATGAGGCGTATGATGATAACGGGGCGTATGATGATAACGGGGCGTATGAGGCGTATGATGATAACGAGGCGTATGATGATAACGAGATGGATGATAACGAGACGTATGATAATGAGGCGTATGATGATAACGAGGCGTGTGATGATAACGAGGCGTATGAGGCGTATGATGATAACGAGGCGTATGATGATAAGGGGCATATGATGATAACGAGATGGATGATAACGAGACGTATGATAATGAGGCGTGTGATGATAACGAGGCGTAGGATGATAACGGGGCGTATGATGATGATAACGAGATGGATGATAAGGAGACATATGATAATGAGGCGTAAGATGATAACGGGGCGTCTGATGATAACGAGGCGTATGAGGCGTATTATGATAACGGGCGTATGATGATGACAACGAGGCGTATGATGACAACGAGGCGTATGATGATAACAAGGCGTATGATGATGATAACCAGACAAATGATAACGAGGCGTATGATGACAACGAGGCGTATGATGATAACGAGATGGATGATAACGAGGCGTATGATGATGATAACGAGGTGTATGATAACAACCAGGCGTATGATGATAACGAGGCGTATAATGATAACGAGATATAGGAGTTCAAATTGGAAGCAGTTTAATAAGAGAATCGTAGAGAAATAAACAATAGTTTTAGAGGTCTGGCTCGGTTTAATGATATTGTTATAAGGGGATATAAATCCGGGTCTGTAATTGGTTCAGTTAAGTTAAAAAAAAAAAAAAAAGGTTAAATGTGTTTTTTCTCTTCTCAGGATTCATCTCCCAAAGACTCCTCAGATACTGCAAAAGCTAAAAGAGTCTGGAAGAAGAAGGTAAGAGCCAAGAGGAGGTGGTGGGTGTGACCTCATTAAAGAGGTGTGGCTTTTAAATCCAGTGAAGGAGGCATGATTTCAGTTAAGGAGGCGTGGCCTGTTGTCCTGTCAGTCTCAGTGAAGAAGGCATGGCCTGGTCTGTTAATTTATGTGAGGGGTGTGGCCTGTTGTCCTGTTAATTTATGTGAAGGAGGCGCGGCCTCTTGTCCTGTTAATTTATGTGAGGGGCGTGGCATGTTGTCCTGTTAATTTATGTGAGGGGGTGTGGCCTGTTGTCATGTCAGTCTGTGTAAATGTTTGGATATGTGTGATGGTTCAGGCTGAAACTGAGCAGGACTCGGAGGAAGAGGGCGGAGCTTTGAGTCATACGTCCAGCCCCACAGGTACGGGTACGCCTCCTATTTACTACTGAACTGGGTTTTATAACAGGAATGATTTGTACATGTTTGTGATTGTCTGCACTGTGTGTGTGTGTGTGTGTGTGTGTGTGTGTGTGTGTGTGTCCTTCTCAGCCGCTGAGACAACAACTCCAAAACGAAGAGGCAGGAAACCCAACTCGGAAAAACTGTTTCTACTTCAACAACAGGCCTCACTTGGGTGTGTGTGTGTGGGTGTGTGTGTGTGTGTGTGTGTGTGTGTGTGTGTGTTAGTAGTCTAGTCTATTTGCTGATATCTTCAAAATAATTTATTTAACTTCTAAAAAATTAGTGTTAAAACTTTAGACAGTGACTGACTCTTTCTCTCTCTCTCTCTCATACACTCTCTCGCTCACTCTCTCTCTCTTTCTCTCACTCTCTCTCTCTTTCTCTCTCGACACTCACACACTCTCTCGCTCACTCTCTCTCTCACTCTCTCGCTCACTCTCTCTCTCTCTCGACACTCACACACTCTCTCGCTCACTCTCTCTCACTCTCTCACACACTCACACTCTCTCTCTCTCACACACACAATCTCACTCTCTCTCTCTTTCTCTCTCTCTCTCACTCACACACTCTCGCACTCACACACTCACTCGCTCACTCTCACACTCTCTCTCGCTCACTCACTCTCACACTCTCTCTCACTCACACTCTCTTACTTACTCTTACTCACTCACTCACACACTCTCTCTCGCTCTCACTCACACTCTCACACTCTCTCTCTCACTCACTCACACTCTCTCTCTTACTCACTCACTCACACACACACACTCTCTCTCGCTCACTCTCTCACTCACTCACACTCTCTCTCACTCACACCCTCTCACTCTTTCTCTCTAACACTTACTTACTCACACACACACTCTCTCTCTTTCTCTCTCTCTCTCTCTCTCTCTCTCTCTCTCTCACAGAGATGTTGAAGATGTAGATAAAAAGCGTAAGAGAGCCGCAGATGATAAGATCAGAATCTCAGACGGAGAGGAGGAGCGAAGAGCAGAGGGAAAGAAGAAAAAAGAAAAAGATGAGAGTAAAGGATGGAAGAAAGAGACAGAGGCCAAGAAGAAGCGCAGTGCCAAAGAGGAGAGTTCATCCGAGTCTGATGAGGACGGGGTAAACACACACACACACACACACACACACACACACACACACACGAGGGATGGTATCTGGGAATCTTCTTCAACCTGATGATTTTTTCTCTCTCGTGCTCGAGCAGAAGCGAAACCGCAAACGAGCAAAACAAACAGATGCAGAAAAAGAGGTGCGACGTAAACCAGACGAAATAAACGAGTGAGATATTCACACACACACACACACACACACACTCTATCCCCCTATTCTCAAAAAAAAACATTTTTACACACGTTTCTCAGATCTTCTCTTCGAGGAGACGTGTGATTTTTATTTTTATATTTAATACATTTTATTTAATCATTTAAAGCAATTTAAATGTTTTCACATTTTTCTTTTGGAATTTTATTTGAAGTCTATTTGGTATTGTTTTTTCCTCTTTAATTATTTTAATATTTAATATTTAAAGTATTATTTATTTTGTATTATAATATTTTATTATTATTTATTATAGATTTATTATAATATTTTTTTTTATTATTACTTTTTTTTTATTATTTGATTGTGTCTCAAATTTTTTTATGCTTTCCTGCAGGTTGGGCAAAGAGGAGGGGAAGAAAGATGAAAGGAAAGAAGAGAAGAAAAGGGGTGAGCTGAACTCTTCTGTAGGGGGGCTTGTCTTCATGTTAACACCACCTCTTGGTCATAGCTAGCGCAGGCTTCCCGAGCGGCGTTGTTATTAGTGTTCTGGGGTTAGGGGCCTTGCTCAGGGGCCCAGGAGTGGCAGCTTGGTGTGGCCAGGATTTGAACTCGTGCCCTTCGGATCCAAAGTCCAATGTCTAAACTGCCACCTTAAAATCAGTTTCATTTCAGCGTATCTGTAATTGGGTAGAATATCGACTCGTTCAAACTCGTTAACTCGCTCGTTTACTGACTCGTTATAATAATATATACGATGTACAATTTAATCCTCGAGTAGGGAAAAAATAAACAGCACACTGATACTGTACTGGACGTACCCTACGTGTCTATTGTTGAAGTCAAACACACACACTGGTGGGGTTTTTCTCCAGGGAAAGGGGGCGGGGCTTCCAGATTATTCAGATGAACATCTGAATAGGAAAATGACTTTAATTGCCCTTGATATTTGTAACATTAGACAGATGTTTATGAAGTACAAAGTGTCATTTTAATACAGTATACACACACACACACACACACACACACACACACAGTGCTGTGCTTTACTCCCTGCAGCTCATCATGTCTGATTGAGGAAGTTTCTGTGTGTAATGTAGTGCTGTGTGTATGTTGAATGCTAGACGTGTCCACCGAGTCTCAGCTGCAGAGATTACACGGCGAGATTAAAATCTCACTGAAGATCAACAACCCGGTGAGTCTACACACACACACACACACACACACACAGACATATATATATATATATATATATATATATATATATATATATATATATATATATATATATATATATATATATATATATATATATATATATATATATATATATATGGTGTTTAACATCTGGATGTGTTCCAGGATGTGAAGAAGTGTCTGGTGGCTCTGGATGAACTCAGCTCACTACAGCTCACCACTCAGCACCTGCAGAAACACTGTGAACTCATTGCCACGCTCAAGAAGGTCCGAGAAAACACACACACACACACACTATGATTCTCTAACTAAACTAATCTACATACGTTATATTCATCCACTTAATTTCAGCTAAATTTGTAGAGCACTTTTAACAATGAACATTCTCCCAAAGCAGCTTCACACAATTATATAGATTATAAATGTAAACGTCTTGATAAGTTTATCTCTAATAAGTGAGCCAGGGGCAAGAAAAAACCCTATGGGCTTAACGAGGATGAAACATTAAGAGGAAAAAAGAAAACCTCATCTTTGAATGTCTCCAAGATACCCCAAACCACCACTTCTCCTCATCTACCACCCCAAAACCACCACTTCCCCTCATCCATCACCCCAAACCACCACTTCCCCTCATCTATCACCCCAAAACCACCACTTCCCCTCATCTATCACCCCAAAACCACCACTTCCCCTCATCTATCACCCCAAACCACCACTTCCCCTCATCTATCACCCCAAACCACCACTTTCCCTCATCTATCACCCCAAACCACCACTTTCCCTCATCCATCACCCCGAAACCACCACTTCCCCTCATCTATCACCTCGAAACCACCACTTCCCCTCATCTATCACCCCGAAACCACCACTTCCCTTCATCTATCACCTCGAAACCACCACTTCCCCTCATCTATCACCCCGAAACCACCACTTCCCTTCATCTATCACCTTGAAACCACCACTTCCCTTTATCTATCACCTCGAAACCACCACTTTCCCTTATCCATCACCCCGAAACCACCACTTCCCTTCATCTATCACCCCGAAACCACCACTTCCCTTCATCTATCACCCCGAAACCACCACTTCCCCTCATCTATCACCCCGAAACCACCACTTCCCTTCATCTATCACCTTGAAACCACCACTTCCCTTCATCTATCACCTCGAAACCACCACTTCCCCTCATCTATCACCCCGAAACCACCACTTCCCTTCATCTATCACCTTGAAACCACCACTTCCCTTTATCTATCACCTCGAAACCACCACTTCCCTTCATCTATCACCTCGAAACCACCACTTCCCCTCATCTATCACCCCGAAACCACCACTTCCCTTCATCTATCACCTTGAAACCACCACTTCCCTTCATCTATCACCTTGAAACCACCACTTCCCTTCATCTATCACCTCGAAACCACCACTTTCCCTCATCCATCACCCCGAAACCACCACTTCCCTTCATCTATCACCCCGAAACCACCACTTCCCTTCATCTATCACCCCGAAACCACCACTTCCCTTCATCTATCACCTCGAAACCACCACTTCCCTTCATCTTCTTCTTCTTCTTCTTCTTCTTCTTTCGGCTGCTCCCATTAGGGGTCGCCACAGCGGATCATCCGTCTCCATACCACCCTGTCCTCTATATCTGCCTCTTTTACACCAACTACCTGCATGTCTTCCCTCACCACATCCATGAACCTCCTCCTTGGCCTTCCTCTTTTCCTCCTACCTGGTGGCTCCATCTTCAGCATTTTTCTACCAATATAATTCATGTCCCTTCTCTGCACATGTCCAAACCATCTCAATCTCGCCTCCCTCACCTTGTCACCACAACATCCTACATGTGCTGTCCCTCTAATAAACTCATTTCTAATCTTGTCCATCCTCGTCACTCCCAACGAAAACCTCAACATCTTCAGCTCTGCTACCTCCAGCTCCACCTCCTGTCTTTTACTCAATGCCACTGTCTCTAATCCATACAACATCGCAGGTCTCACCACAGTCCTATAAACTTTCCCTTTCATTCTTGCAGATACTCTTCTATCACAAATCACTCCTGTCACTCTTCTCCACCCACTCCACCCTGCCTGCACTCTTTTCTTTACTTCCCTAACACACTCTCCATTACTTTGCACTGTTGACCCCAGGTACCTGAACTCCTCCACCTTCTTCACCTCTTCACCCTGCAACCGCATCACTCCACTGCCCTCCCTCTCATTCACACACATGTACTCTGTCTTACTCCTACTGACTTTCATTCCCCTTCTCTCCAGGCTCTTCTCAACCTGCTCTTTACTCTCACCACAAATCACAATATCATCTGCAAACATCATAGTCCAGGGAGACTCCTGTCTGACCTCGTCCGTCAACCTGTCCATCACCACTGCAAACAGGAAAGGGCTCAGGGCCGATCCTTGATGCAGTCCAACCTTCACCCTGAACCAGTCTGTCGTACCTACTGCACACTTTACTGCCGTCACACTGTCCTCATACATGTCCTGCACCACCCTCACATACTTCTCTGACACACCTGACTTCCTCATACAATACCACAACTCCTCTCTCTCCACCCTGTCTAACGCTTTCTCTAAATCCACAAATACACAATGCAGCTCCTTCTGTCCTTCTCTATACTTCTCCATCAACATCCTCAAAGCAAATAAGGCATCTGTGGTGCTCTTCCTCGGCATGAAACCATACTGTTGCTCACAGATGGTCACCTCTTCTCTCAGCCTGGCTTCCACTACTCTTTCCCATAACTTCATGGTGTGACTGATCAACTTAATTCCCCTGTAGTTACTGCAGGTCTGCACATCTCCCTTATGCTTAAAGATCGGTACCAGCACACTCCTTCTCCATTCCTCAGGCATCCTCTCCCCTTCCAGAATCCTGTTAAACAATCTGGTTAAAAACTCCACTGCCAGCTCTCCTAAACATCTCCGCGCTTCTACCGGTATGTCATCTGGTCCAAACGACTTTCCATTCTTCATCCTCTTAATCGCTGCTCTCACTTCCTCCTTACTAATCCTATCTACATCCTGCTTCACCAACTCCACATCGTCCAACCTTCTCTCTCTCTGATTTTCCTCATTCATCAGCTGCTCAAAATACTCCCTCCATCTTCTCAACACACTCTCCTCACTAGTCAACACATTTCCCTCTCCATCCTTTATTGCTCTAACTTGCAGGACATCCTTCCCAGCTCGGTCCCTCTGCTTGGCCAATCGGTATAAATCCTTTTCTCCTTCCTTAGTGTCCAACCTCTTATACAGTTCCTCATATGCCTTTTCCTTGGCTTTCACCACATCCCTTTTAACCTGCTGCCGCATCTCCTTGTACTCCTGCCTACTTTTCTCATCACTCTGTCGATCCCACTTCTGTTTTGCCAATCTCTTTCCCCTAATGCTCTCCTGCACTTCCTCATTCCACCACCACGTCTCCTTGTCTTGCTTTCTATTTCCAGATGTCACACCAAGTACTTTTCTAGCTGCCTCCCTCATCACTCCTGCAGTAGTTACCCAATCATCCGGCACCTCTTCACCACCACTGAGCTCCTGTCTGACCTCTTCCCTGAACCTCACACTATAGACTTCCTCCTTCAGTTTCCACCATCTTATTCTTCTTTCAAACCTTACTTTCCTCCTCTTCTTCTTCGCCTCCAAAACCATCCTACAGACCACCATCCGATGCTGTCTAGCTACACTGTCCCCCGCCAACACCTTACAGTCTCCAATCTCCTTCAGGTTGCATCTCCTACACAGAAGATAATCCACCTGTGTGCACCTTCCTCCACTCTTATACGTCACCCTATGATCCTCCTTCTTCTTAAAATACGTGTTCACCACTGCCATTTCCATCCTTTTAGCAAAATCTACCACCATCTGCCCTTCCACATTCCTCTCCTTAAAACCATACCTACCCATCACCTCCTTATCACCTCTGTTCCCTTCACCTACATGCCCATTAAAGTCTGCCCCAATCACCAATCGTTCTTTCCTAGGTACACCATCTACCACTTCATCTAATTCACTCCAGAATCTTTCCTTCTCCTCCATCTCACAGCCAACTTGTGGAGCATAGGCACTGATGACATTTATCATCATCCCTTCAACTTCCACCTTCACGATCATCACCCTATCAGAAACTCTCTTCACCTCCACTACACTCTTACTGTACTCTTCCTTCAGAATCACCCCTACACCATTTCTCTTCCCATCCACACCATGATAAAACAGTTTAAACCCACCTCCAATGTTCCTGGCCTTACTCCATTTCCACTTGGTCTCCTGAACACACAACATCTCTACCTTTCTCCTCTCCATCATATCAGCTATCTCTCTCCATTTACCAGTCATAGTACCAACATTTAAAGTACCAACCCGAACCTCTACTCTCCTACACTGCTCCTTTTCCTGCCGTCTCTGTAGACGTCTTCCTCCTCTCCTTCTCCTCCTTCGGCCAACAGTAGCCCAATTTCCACCGGTACCCTGTCGGCTAACGATACCTGTGGCGGTCGTTGTTAACCCGGGCCTCGACCGATCCGGTATGAAATTCTCATTTGTGATCCGCATATTTGATTTGGCACATGTTTTACGCTGGATGCCCTTCCTAACGCAACCCTCCCCATTTACCCGGGCTTGGGACCGGCACTAAGAGTGCACTGGCTTGTGCCCCCCTAATGGCTGGGTTACCACTTCCCTTCATCTATCACCCCAAAACCACCACTTCCCCTTATCTATCACCCCGAAACCACCACTTCCCTTCATCTATCACCCCAAAACCACTACTTCCCTTCATCTATCACCCCAAACCACCTCTTCTCTTCATCTATCACCCCAAACCACCTCTTCTCTTCATCTATCACCCCAAACCACCTCTTCCCTTCATCTATCACCCCAAAACCACTACTTCCCTTCATCTATCACCCCGAAACCACCACTTCCCCTAATCTATCACCCCAAAACCACCACTTCCCTTCATCTATCACCCCGAAACCACCACTTCCCTTCATCTATCACCCCGAAACCACCACTTCCCTTCATCTATCACCCCGAAACCACCACTTCCCCTCATCTATCACCCCGAAACCACTACTTCCCTTCATCTATCACCCCGAAACCACCACTTCCCTTCATCTATCACCCCGAAACCACCACTTCCCCTCATCTATCACCCCGAAACCACCACTTCCCCTCATCTATCACCCCAAAACCACCACTTCCCTTCATCTATCACCCCGAAACCACCACTTCCCCTCATCTATCACCCCGAAACCACCACTTCCTCTCAGTCCGGATTACAGTGAGGATGCAGGATTACAGTCAGGATACAGAATTACAGTCAGGATACAGGATTACAGAGAGGATTACAGTGAGGATGCAGGATTACAGTGAGGATGAAGGATTACAATGAGGATTACATTCAGGATACAGGATTACAGAGAGGATTACAGTGAGGATGCAGGATTACAGTGAGGATTACAGTCAGGATACAGGATTACAGAGAGGATTACAGTGAGGATTACAGTCAGGATACAGGATTACAGTGAGGATGCAGGATTACAGTGAGGATTACAGTCAGGATACAGGATTACAGGAAAGTGCTGCGGTTACTGATCTAAAAGCAGAACACGCTTCGTTTCATCACCGTGTTAACGATTCGCTGTGGTCATCATGGAAACTGTCCCTGCAGATCCGCAGGTTCAAGGCGAGTCAGGACGTGATGGACAAGGCCACCATGCTGTATAATAAATATAAGACCATGTTCCTGGTGGGTGAAGGAGAGACGCTGATCAGTCAGGTGATCAATAAATCTCTGGCCGAGCAGCGGCAGTTCGAGGACGCCAAGAAGGGGGCGCTAAAGAGAGCCGAGCAGAGCAAAGAACCAGGAGCAGGTAAGGAGAACATCATCATACCTCTTACATTCCCCTAAAACATGAGTGACAATCCCTCAGTAAGCCCCGCCCCCTTTCTTCCATCTTCTCTGAATAACTGTGTGCGTGTGTGTAGATAGCAGAGCTGTGAATGGAAACTCCAGCCCTGAAGATAAAACCACAGAGACTGAAAGAGAAAGAACCGAGGAAACTGCAGCAGCAGAGCAGAACAGGTGCAGCATCACACTAATCACACTCCGTCACTCTCTGTCACTCTTCGTCACTCTCCATCACACTCCATTACGGTTCGTCACTCTCCATCACACTCCATCACTTTATGGATTATATAGTTCACGTGTAATTGTGTGTGTGTGTGTGTGTGTGTGTGTTGACAGTGTAACCAATCCAGCAGAGGAATCAGCCTGACCATGATGATTACGAACGGTGACGATGCACCACGTGTGTCTGTCTGTCTGTCTGTCTGTGTGTCTGTCTGTCTGTCTTTCTGTCTGTCTTTCACCTCATCTTTCATTTTTGAAAGTAAAAAAGTTTACAGTTTTGTCCTCGAGACTCCGCCCCTTGTTTTGGTGTTTCCCATAAGAATTCCGAATTTTTGCGAAAAATTTTATTTTAATGCTTTTAGTCCTGGTTTTAGCTCCGCCCCCTGAACCACTTTTGAGCATCTCCGGAATTTCCCTTAGCTGCTATAGAAACGCTAAATTCTTCCCCACACACACACAGTGGTTTACATTGCTCTTCAGTCTTGTTTTGACCGGCCTGAGTGTGTGTGTGTGTGTTTACTTTCTTTATGAATAAAGAGGTTTATTTTTTTACTGAACTACTTTTTCTCTGTCTCTCGTCTTTCTCTCTCTCTCTCTTTCTTTCTCTGTGTGTGTGTGTGTGTGTGTGTGTGTGTGTGTGTGTGTGTGTCTCGTGGCGTGAGTGTAAATAAGAGGACTGTATTTTTGTCTTGTTCTGAAAACTTTAAAGCTTTTGATAATAAAGTAGTGCTTTTGCTTAATAAAACATCATCGACTCCGTCTAACTTACTTCTCATTAAAAAAAAAAAAAATTCTCTCATACAGTGGGAGGAAAAAAGTAGAGATGGATGATGTACCACACTGTCTGTGTGTGTGTGTGTGTGTGTGTGTGTGTGTGTGTGTGTGTGTGTGTGTGTGTGTGTGTGTGTGTGTGTGTGTGTGTGTGTGTGTGTGTGTGTGTGTGTGTGTGTGTGTGTGTGTGCTGATCATTAGGAGAACATGCTCTTGTTTCTATAGCAACAGCTCAGCAGGGGCAACAGTGTAAAAGGAATGTACAGGTCATAAACAGGTTGCTATGGTGACAAGTACATACGGTGGTAGTTCAGTAGATACGATGTTGCACTTACGATCAGAAGTTTGAGAGTTTAAGTCCCAGCACCATCAAGCTGCCATCGGGCCCTTGAGCAAGGCCCCCAACCCTCAACTGCCTAGTTTATAACAGGGATAATTGTAAGGTGCTCTAGAAATAGTCCTTCTCTGAAGTGATGGTTCTCTGAAGTGATGGTTTCTGCACATAAATCCAGGAAGGGTTATAAGGCCGTCTCCAACTATTTGAGATTAAAGATACAGTCAGAAGGACTGAAGCGTGTCAGCAAATTAATTCCAAGCTCAGATTGAATAAAGTTCAGAGAAAAGATCAGACACTACACCAGGTGACCTCCAGGACTCATTAGCACATTAAATATGTATTAAAGGTTTTATTTCTGAGAGGAACATTCCACAACATTTGGAATTATTCTGTTAGAAATAATTGGTACTTGACCAGGTTTGTTTGCCACTAGTGCATTGTGGGGAAAACAGACAGGAAACCCCATGTTTACCACAAACACACACACGCCCACCACTGATCCTGTCCTGAGATGATTCACCTCCTGTCCTGAAACGACCTCAACGTGATGAAGGACCACATTTCAGTGCAAACAGACTTTATTTTAGAAACGTGAACATGGTGATATTTATATTTACAGCATCATAATTCATCTCTAAATGTTGAATATCAACAAAAAAACTTGAAAAATAAATACACCAAGTAATAAATATGGCAACAGGAGAACCCCAGCAGCAGACTGGGAGTGCGGTGAGGAAGACAGGGAGGACGGGGAGTGCGGTGAGGAAGACGGGGGGGAACGGAGTGGACAGGGACTGCGGTGAGGAGGACGGGGACTGCGGTGGGGAGGGCGGTGAGGAAGACGGGGAGGGCGGTGAGGAAGACGTGAAGGACAGGGACTGCGGTGAGGAGGACGGGGAGGGTGGTAAGGAAGACGTGAAGGACAGGGACTGCGGTGAGGAGGGCGGTGAGGAAGACGTGAAGGACAGGGACTGCGGTGAGGAGGACGGGGAGGGTGGTAAGGAAGACGTGAAGGACAGGGACTGCGGTGAGGAGGGCGGTGAGGAAGACGTGAAGGACAGGGACTGCGGTGAGGAGGACGGGGAGGGCGGTGAGAAAGACGAGGAGCACGCTCAGTTGAACGCTCCGGGGTCGACGTAAGCGTACGCCTGGAAATCGCCCAGTTTGTTCCCGTCTCGGTCGTAGTGCAGCAGACGGAAACACTGATCGCAGTACAGACACGGATCCATCGGGGCCACGACGTCGTTCGTTGTTATCCATCTGAGGGAATGACGAGGTGTTTTGGGGGCGGGGTTTATACAGAGGTACGAGCTTCAACAGCCAATAGCATTCAAGATCTATGATTGTACAGCGTCTTAGCCTAATAACGCAACAAATCATACATCATATGCCCAATGTGTTGGTAGTGCCGTAGCACTTTTTTTATATTTATGAATAAATGATGTATATAAAACTTAGTTCATTTATTTTTCAATTCCATCTCATGTATATACTGTTTATTTATTTCTTGTTATCTGAAGCTCATTATTTTATCTTACCTGCTGATGTACAGGTGACACACACAGCACTTCCGGGTCACGACCCTGTGCTTGTGCGACAGCAGAGGATACAACTTCTTATCTAAACAGTCGTCCCTATGGACCAGCCTGAGTCACACACACACACACACACACACACACACACACACACACACACACACACACACACACAATAAATAAGCATGATGTAAATGATGAGTGATGCTGCTGTCATGATTTTTGTAACGTAATGACGTGAGGACGTGCACCTGACGTCCGTGAGGATGATGACGTGTTCACAGTCTCCCTGATGGCAGTACAGGTACGGAAAACCCACCTTCACCTTCAAATCACTGAACGTTACCTCCTCCATTAACGCTGTTTTAAACTCGGGGAAATCTCGGGATTTGGTCCACTCACGTGTCACCCTGTACACAAACACCAGCGTCATCATCATCATCATCATCATTACCACCACCATTCATTATTAATGTGTGTGTGCGTCCGTGTGTATGTGTGTGTGTGTGGTTCTGACCTGCTGGTGTCACGACACTCTGGGAATCGCATGTCGTTATAGAAAATTCCCTCAAAGAAAAAGAAGGCAGATTTATAATGATCCTGAAAACACAGAACAAAAACATTTATAATCCTGAATTCATCTCCAGATCAAACAACACTTCTGATCAAACCTCGTATCGTGTGTGTGTGTGTGTGTGTGTGTGTGTGTGAGAGAGTGTGTATAAGTGTGTGTAAGTGTGTGAGTGTGTGTGTGTATGTAAGTCTGTGTGTGTGTGTGTGTGTGTGTGTGTGTGTGTGTGTGTGTGTGTGTGTGTGTGTGTGTGTGAGACCTTGCTGATGAACTGAGGCACCATATCCGGTGTGTTACTGAACTCCCCGAACACTTGCAGGTCGCTCACACAGCAGATGGCATCTCTGAGCTCGGTCAGCTTCTGCGATCCCAGGACATGCAGCGTCTGATACGCTCTCACGTGTTTAAACTCACACACACACACACACACACACACACACACACACACACACACACACACACACACACACACACAAACACACACACACGGTAAAAAACACTCAAAGTTTTTATTATTATTATTATTTCTGTAATGTTGTTATTCTCCTTTCTTACTCGCTCAAACAGGACAGGATAGATGATGTTGAAGGTGAGAACGATTTCCCCTTCAGGAATCATGTCTGAGGCTTCTACAGATCTCCTGCCCAAAGACAGTGTCTCCTGCAGGACAGTACAGAAAGCTTCCACGTGAATATGCGTTGTGTTCTGCTGTTCACGTTTCATCCACTAGGGGGGGGACTGAGCAGTGATCCAAAACCAGTAATAAGTGGAATAAATCTCAGGTGTGCATTTTCTCTATGTTTCTGTCAACATCGCTCACCAATTCGTTAGCGTACGTCTCGTGTCGTCCCACATTGTCCCGTACGAGAGTCTTCTTATAGTCCAGTCTCCTCTTCCTCAGTCTGCAAACAAAAACGTCTCACATTAACGCAACAATCGAATAGTTCACAAAAAATATTTCATTATAATTAAGACAGTGTATATTAGCGGTCAGCCGATTGAATTAATTGGCACTGAGAGTTAAAAGCTGGAATTATTGGCAAAAATAAATACCGATAGTTTTTCCGGATTGTGTTAGAAAGTAGGAGAGCGGCCTCTAGTGGTGAATCACTGATACCACGTGCTGTTTATATGAAGTGCCTTTTTATTCATTTCAGATGCAACTGTTTTTATTTATTTATATTAATTATTGGTGGGATTTTATGACTCAGTACTTTTTTTTTTTATATATAATAAAGCTCAGTACTGTTTAACATTGAGTATTATGTTTGGTTTTTTTATCCAGTATCATGGCCTTTAGTTTAGTTGAGATTTTTAGAGTTTACTTCAAGGTGGCGAGCTGAGGGTCTTCAGGAACCACATCAGGGTCAGGAGCTTCATCTTCAGCATGACAGCGAAGAGAATCAGGGCTGAAACACACACACATACACACACACACACACACACAGTCGTTTGGGATTCAGCTGCAGGTTCTAGACATTATAATAGGGTCTAAAAAGTGTTTTAAATGTAATAAAGAAACTATCCAGACTCCTGTTTTCTACACACACGTGCATTAAGCTGCTGTAACATATTTAATGCACTTTTCTAATTTAAAGTACGGATACAACTCCAGGAGAAACATTAGAACTGTCTAGTGTTTTGTACAGTCAATAAATATCTGACAAGCCCCCCCGCCTCCCCACCCCTATCCCATCCCATCCCATCCTATCCCATCCCATTCATGTATAAATGGTGTATTCAGGGATTAATGTAAAGCAGAAAGTTCACCTGCAGATGGTTTTAATCTCCTCCAGGGTTTCAGGACTGATCCCCATCTCCTCTATAAACAGCGCATCTTCTACATCTCCGGAAGTCTGATTAAAGGAGTAATATTCGGGTTTCAACACACTGAGCCATAAATCCCTGAAGGTGCCGAGGTGGAAAGGTTTGGAATTCACTTCGACATGTTCATAAACCGGTACGTTTTCATTCACCGCCTTCCCACCGCCACCTTCAGCCATGTTTACTTCCACTTCCGGCGGGTCCCACCTGCGTCATCAAACCGCGACGGGCTACTGCGCTATTTCTGGTGTTGATTCGATTCATAACCGTTTATACGTTCATGTTCAATTTCCTTAACAATTTTGCCTAAATCGCTTTATAAGCAGTCAAAATCAATATTAAAAATGTTTAAATTATTTTATTGAATGTAAAAGGCGAAATCAAAACCCTCAACGCAACACACATTTATTCACCACGTCCTATTTTTACTTAGTTTTTAAAAAACACCACCAAAAATTTAATTTTAATCAGTAAACATTTGTTTTACTGATACGCCAAGTTTTAAATCAGCACCAAAATCCGCCATGGTGCACACATCCGGCAATTAAAACCGTCCGTGTGGAAACATATCAAAAGTTCCATTTGGTGTCCTGATGATTTATGTAATTTAAAACATTTACAAGTAAATGTAGTCTTCATGCTTTATGTTGAGTTTAGTTTCACTAATAATAAACATTCATTTGCATAAAGCATCAATATCTGTCCATTACCATGTTGATTAGAGTATTAAAAACTTGAAAAGTATTCATTTAAGATAATAATAATAATAATAATAATAATAATAATAATAATAATAATAATAATAATAATAATAATAATAATAATAAATTTTATCGATTGTCGCCTCTCATGACATTATACATACAATGAAAAGAAAAACAGTTAACAAGGGTTTAAATAATGAAACATTATACAATCAGAAATACGTATAAATACAATGTTAATGATATGCTTGCCTGAACATATGTTTTTAAACAAGATTTGAAAATAGAAAACATTTACAACAAAGCAATAGTAGCACAGTAACATCTGACCAAAAAGACTTGGTGAATGGACAGTGGCAGAAACAAATGTAGAATTGATTCTTCTTCAGTATTATGAAAAAAGAGCATTAAGAAGATACATTGTTTTTTATAAATTGTGAGGTTACAGGGTGAATATCTATGACCAGTTTAGAAACGGAGGTCTTTAATTTGATTTGGGATAAAGTGTTTGTGAGGAAAGGTCCATGAGTTGTTCAGATCAAAGTTTGGGTCACAGATCTTTCATTTACATTGTGCTTGAAGAAGTTTTTCTAACAATGAAGTTACAACTTTTTCCCCCTAATATATGAACACCACCGATTTCAAGTGTAGGAATGTGATTATTTAATCAGCCATAACTTAAATTTGCTTTAATCAGATTTTTTTAGATTGCTTTAATCAAATTTCTGTGCCACATTTTAAAAACATGGAATGGGAAAATTAAGTCCCCTTAAGCATTGAACAGGTCAGAAATAAATAATATTTTTTTGCTGATCGCTCTCTCATTGCTGGTGTTTTGTGTCGTAATTATATCAAAAATAAATATTTTATATATAGAATTTATTTTATATATATATATAGATATATAGATATATATATATATATATAAACATTGAAACATTACATTTATTATTTATGTACATATTTGTTATGGAACAGTATACATTTATTTTATGATAGAAAATTTGTGTACGCCACAAGTTTTAGTATAAATAACTACAATTTTATTACTAATTATGATTTAATATACGATTTTGGGGAGATTAATTTGATTATTAGTATCGATTTTTTTATTCTCGTTTAACATTTTCGACATTTTTCAATTTTTAATGCTAAAATCGTAATTGTTGCACGTATTATCCGTACTTCGTTTTGAAACCGATCCATGTTTGTCTCCGGGCCCTAATGACTGGGTTACGCGCGCTTATGAATAAATACAAGTCGTCAAAACTGTCACGGCGACGCTACGAGACGAGGCGAAAGTGCTAAAGCTGATGCTCAGGTTATGCTACGCAACTATCAGCTGAGCCGAATGTTTTTAATCCGCACCCGTTTTTTGCTATAAAGCCCGCCTCCTCGATTAGGATTAGTTGACATTTTAGTCACTATAGAAACTGACCAATGGGAGCACAGCTTGTGAGCACGGGGTACTAATGAATTATTCATCAGAAGGCGGGGTTTGGTGGAAGAGAGGTGTACAACAAATTTAAGGGTAGACCGTAGAGAGAGAGAGCGCGAGCGCGAGCGCGAGGAAGGAGGGGGGAGAAGCCATGGAAGGCAACAGAGACGAAGCGGAAAAATGTATGAATATAGCGACGAAGGCCCTCGAAGCAGGAGACAAGGAGAAGGCTATAAAGTTCCTGAACAAAGCGGATAAATTGTTCCCGACTGACAGGGCGAAAGGTAAGGCGGGACAGGCGCCGGGGCTCGCGGTACCGAGGCTCTTTCACAGCGCTACTGCGCTAAACGGTAGACGGCGTGTCGACTGTGTCCCAAATACTGCATTGACTCCTATACTGGGGCACTACCTAGTGGACACAGTGAACGCGTTTAGGCGCGACAGCTAGGGCTTTACATGTTCAACACGGGGTGGATTGGAACACGGCCGTCTAAAGGAGATACCTTTAATCGACACACACACACACACACACACACCTACCTGTATTAATAATTATATTTTTAATGTTATATTTCCAGTTAAAATGTTTATAAGCGTGTCGACAAATCTCCAGAGGACTGTAGCTTAGCCGGTTAGCTCAGATCGACTCGCCTGCTAACAAACGGAAATGTTATCTGATTAGCGCTTTGAGCTCAATGCTAACATCAATACAGCTACATACAGTGTTACTCTTTCTGTCATTAATAAATATATACAAATAAAATACTGTAATCGAATAATAACCAGATACACTAATAAAATAGTGTATCATTACAACTCTAAATGAACAAACTTATAACAGGAGTAAAAACTCTATCAATAAATATTACAGTAAAAAATGTGTTTATATTCTGCTATTGATCTTCTCTGGTTTTTATGTGAGAGAAGAGTCTCTGTGAGAGTGAAGAAAAGAGTGCAGGCAGGGTGGAGTGGGTGGAGAAGAGTGATAGCAGGAGTGATTTGTGATAGAAGAGTATCTGTGAGAGTGAAAGAGAAAGTTTATAGGACTGTGGTGAGACCTGAGATGTTGTCAAGTCAAGTTTATTTGTATAGCGCTTTTCACAACAGACATTGTCTCAAAGCAGCTTTACAGAAAACAACAGTGAAGGTGAATGGTGTGCGTTTGTCCCTGATGAGCAGCCGTGGCGACAGTGGCAAGGAGAAACTCCCTTAGATGATATGAGGAAGAAACCTTGAGAGGAACCAGACTCAAAGGGGAACCCATCCTCATATGGGTGACATCAAAAGTTTGGTCATAAATCTTTCAACAATACAGAACAGTTTGTGATCATCATAGATCCAGCATCAGCTTCTCCATGCCAGGGCCTTTAAACACTCGGCATCTACTTCTCCATGATCATCAATAGGTCCATAATCTTCACGAGGTGGGACGTGACTGGAGCTGGCCAAACCTCAGGATGCCTCGGGATGGGGAGAGAAAGAGAAGCAGTGGAGAGGAATTAGCGTAGCTGCTGTTCATGATATTAACAGCACAAGTTGATAATGTGCATGTGATCAGATGTTCTGGAGCACAAGGTTATGATGTGATGTGTGTGATGTGTGTTATGTGTAGGCTTTGCTAAAAAGATATGTTTTTAATCTACACTTAAACTGGGAGAGTGTATCTGAACCCCGAACACTGTCAGGAAGACTATTCCAGAGTTTAGGAGCTAAATGTGAAAATGCTCTACCGCCTTTAGTGGACTTTGCTATTCTAGGAACTACTAGAAGCCCAGAGTTTTGAGATCTCAGGGAGCGTGACGGATTGTAGCGTGTTAAAAGACTGGATAGATACATGGGAGCCAAACCATTTAGTGCTTTATAAGTGAGTAGCAGTAGTTTGTAGTCCATTCGAAACTTAATAGGAAGCCAATGTAGGGACGATAAGATTGGGGTTATATGATCGTATTTTCTTGACCTAGTAAGAACTCTTGCTGCGGCATTCTGAACTAACTGAAGCTTGTTTATTAATGATGCAGGACATCCACCTAGTAATGCATTACAGTAGTCTATTCTAGAGGTCATAAACGCATGGACGAGCTTCTCTGCATCAGATATAGATAACATATTTCTTAGCTTAGAAATATTTCTAAGGTGAAAGAAGGCTGTTTTTGTAACTTGATTGATGTGATTTTTGAAAGATAAGTTGCTGTCTAAAATAACTCCCAGGTCTTTTACCGTTGAACTAGTAGTTACAGAACAACCGTCTAAATGCAGGCTGAGATGCTGGAGCTTCTGTGTACTATTTTTTGGGCCGATGAGCAAAATCTCCGTTTTATCAGAATTTAATAGCAGAAAGTTATGGGTCATCCAATCTCTTATTTCTTCAACACACTCAGTTATGCGAGCTAATTGAGCTGTATCGCCTGGTTTGGATGAGATATATAGCTGGGTATCATCAGCATAACAATGGAAGCTAATTCCATGCCTTCTAATAATATTTCCTAATGGAAGCATGTATATTGTAAAAAGCAGGGGTCCTAGAACTGACCCTTGTGGCACGCCATAATTTACTAGCATTATTCTGGATAGCTCTCCATTTAAATCTACGAAATGGTAACGATTGGACAGGTAGGATTTAAACCAGCTTAATGCCTGTCCCTGAATACCGATGTAATGTTGTATGGATTAGAGACAGTGGCATTGAGTAAAAGACAGGAGGTGGAGCTGGAGGTAGCAAAGCTGAAGATGTTGAGATGTTCGTTGGGAGTGACAACGATGGACAGGATTAGAAATGAGTTTATTAGAGGGACAGCGCATGTAGGACGTTTTGGAGACAAGGTGAGGGAGGTGAGATTGAGATGGTTTGGACATGTGCAGAGGAGGGACATGGGGTACATCAGTAGGAGAATGCTGAGGATGGAGACACCAGGAAGGAGGAAAAGAGGAAGACCAAGGAGGAGGTTTATGGATGTGGTGAGGGAAGACATGCAGGTAGTTGGTGTGAAAGAGGCAGATGTAGAGGACAGGGGGGGATGGAGAGGGATGATCCGCTGTGGAGACTCTTAATGGGAGAAGCCGAAAGAAGAAGTTATTTTAGCATATTTTTTAAATTGTATTATTTCTGGTATTTTATTATCATTATTCAGTGTTGTTGAATAAACCCTGCAGACGTGCTCACGTGTTATTTGCGTTATGATACGGGGATCTGTGGGGAATAAAACACTGCACATATCGTGCTGTTACAGGAAAATAATCAGCGACGCAAACTGGCTTATTCCTCTCACGTCACAGCGCTCGCGTCATAGCTCACGTCACAGCGCTCGCGTCATAGCTCACGTCACAGGGCTCGCGTCATAGCTCACGTCACAGGGCTCGCGTCATAGCTCACGTCACAGGGCTCGTGGCACCATCAATTTACAAACGTATGATGCTTTTATCCTTTTACAGCTACATACAGTGTTTGAGGTGAGTTGCTCCTGTACTCTGGTGGACTGTACGTGAACAACAAACTGTAATGTAACAGTATGAAGATTCACTTTGACCAAACAAATCTATAAATGTGCAGATGTTCCACTTTATTTTCACAAAAAAATCCTCCTTTATCTTGAAGAACAGCTTCACACCTTCACCATCCAGACACTTCCTTTCTCCAACGTTCAGATCAAATACTTGGCTGGGTGTCTAATAAAACCTGCCACAGATGTTCTTCACTAGTTGGAGATTTATTTATTACCTGTGGCCCAGTTCATCTCCAAGCAGTTCAATAGGATCAGCAGGACATTCCATGATGATGTTCTCCACCAATAAAGCACACTGATGATCTACACCAATAAAGCATGTTGATGATGTTCTCCACCAATAAAGCATGCTGATGTTCTCCACCAATAAAGCACACTGATGATGTTCTACACCAATAAAGCATGTTGATGATGTTCTACACTAATAAAGCATGCTGATGATGTTCTCCACCAATAAAGCATGCTGATGATGTTCTCCATGATGTTCTCCACTAATAAAGCATGCTGATGATGTTCTCCATGATGTTCTCCACCAATAAAGCATGCTGATGATGTTCTCCACCAATAAAGCATGCTGATGATGTTCTCCACCAATAAAGCATGCTGATGATGTTCTCCACCAATAAAGCATGCTGATGATGTTCTCCACCAAATAAAGCATGCTGATGATGTTCTCCACCAATAAAGCATGCTGATGATGTTCTCCACCAATAAAACATGGATTACCAACAGCCCATGCAGGAGAACATACGATTAAATAATGAGTAAACCAACCCAAATGAACTTCATGAATTTCCAGTACACTTTAGTTCCAGATGTATAACATCTACAAACACCTGCTCCTGTCCATCAGGTTTCCAGCAGCATCATTGTTTATGCTTGTTGTCTTGATTGTTGTCATGAACCTGCATCTCAAATCAGGTTTCAGTGTTCAGTGGTGTTTCTGCAGCACCACAAGTCCAGTACCAGGATACGGTAGTCCTGAGTCAGTGTAGAAGACTGTTGATATTAACTACAGTCCAAATCCATCCTCAAAGCTTCTGTTCTTACTCCAAAATTTTATGGAACCACCCAAGGCATTGATGAGAAACCGTCCCAAGCTGCACAGAGTGGCCTCCAAATGAAGAGAACACTATCCAGAGGCAGACCAGGGGGAAAATCCACAGAGGGAAGAGGGGCAGGAACAGTGGTCGCTGGAACCTTAGGAGCATGTTTATCTCGACCGAGAGAGAGAGAGAGAGAGAGAGAGAGATAGAGAGAGAAGAGGGTGACAGGAAGAGAAGGATATGGATTATTATGTGTCTTTATTGTTGTATGAAAGTTAATGTCACTGTGCAGTTTGGACTCCGGCAAGACTCGCTATGGCAGCATAACTAAAAGGGAAAAGCAGAAGAAAACACAGACATGAGGATCTCTGGAATAAGAGACGACCCACCACACCACCATCAACAAACCTGAGTGAACGTGTGAGAGTGAGGAAACAACAGCATACAAATATCCCAGTTCACCAAACACTCCATATCCATGATCCCTCCAGATCTGCTCCTTTACCTCACAAACACCTACTGACTAAAGACTCCACTAAATAAATGTGTTCAGCCTCGACTTGAGGGACTCAGACACAGTCTCAGTGTTCAACACTGATTGGAAGGTTGTTCCATAACTGTGGGGTTTATTGGAGAAACATCTGCCCCCTGCTGGAATCTTTATTATTTGAGGTACCAACAAACAGCCTGCACCTTTTGATCTAAGTAGGCATGGAGGATCATACTGGTACAGAAGTTCACTCAGATACTGCGGCGTGAGAGCGTTAAGTGCTTTATACGTCAGTAGTAGTATTTTATAATCAGTGTGAGATGTAATTGGGAGCAGTGTAGATGATTAATACAGGGCTGATGTGATCATATTTTCTAGATCTAGTGAGGACTCTTGCTGCTGCATTCTGAACTAACTGAAGCTTATTTCTGCACTTACTCCAACACCCAGACAGTAAAGCGTCTAAGTAGTCTAATCTAGATGTTACAAAAGCATCAACTAGTTTTTCTGCATCCTGTAACATCATATTTCTAATTTTAGCAATATTTCTAAGGTGAAAGAAGGCGATCCTGGTGATATTATTATTCATGTGAGACTCAAAGGAAAGACTCGGGTCAATAATCACACCAAGGTCTTTGACTGCTGTACACGCTGAAACAGAAACACCATCCAGAGATGCTACAGAATCATAAAGTTTGCTTCTAGCTGCATGTGGTCCTAGTACCTAATACCTGAAAGTATTTTTGTCTTATCTGAGTTGAGCAGAAGAAAGTTATCAAGCATCCACTGTCTAATGTCCTTTACACACTTCTCAACATTGTTAAACTGATCTCTCTCATCTGGCTTTGCTGAAATATACATCTGTGTGTCATCAGCATAGCAATGGAAGCGAATCCCATGTTTATAAATAATTTCACCAAGAGGCAGCAGATATAAAGAGAAAAGCAGAGGGCCTAAGACAGATCCTTGCGGAACACCAAACTTTACCTCAGAGAGTGTGGAGAACTCACCATTTACATCAACAAACTAATAGCAATCAGTCAGATAAGACCTGAGCCAGGAGAGAGCTGTTCCCTTTATTCCAACAACGTTCTCCAGTTCAGAAAGCAGGAGATGATGATCAATGGTGTGAAAAGCTGCACTGAGGTCGAGTAAAACAAGTAAAGAGACAAAACCCTGATCAGAGACCAATAACAGTCCTTTACCACCTTAACTAGCACCGTCTCTGTGCTATGATGAGGCCAAAATCCTGACTGATACATTTCATAAATGTTATTCCTCAGTAGATGTGAGCAGAACTGCTGTGCTACAACCTTTTCTAGAATCTCTGAGATAAAGTAGAGGTTTGATATGGGCTACTACAATTAGCTACTGAACAATAGATTTCACTTTAAAATGATCTCCAGGATCAGACAATTTCTCCTGAATTCACTGTGACACGTTACATTTTCTACTTCATAAAGTTTTTCTGTTTTTTTAATTAAATTATAAAACAGAATTTTTTCAAGCAAATTGTCTATTGAAAGTTTTAAACCTATAAACATTGTTATTAAATTAGCAAACATCAGATTTAATCATATAAAGTTTCATCCACATACATACAGAGTACTTCTAGAATATCAGCAAATGAAACGTCATTTACCGGCTGAGTTCGTGTGTGTGTGTGTGTGTGTGTGTGTGTGTGTGTGTGTGTGTGTGTGTGTGTGTGTGTGTGTGTGTGTGTGTGGTGGGGGGGGCGGCGGTTTTGTACCACAGCTCTATTAAAATGCAGGTCGATTAAAGTGTGTTTTTGAGCTCAGCTGCATGTCGTCCTAAACCAGACGCAGGTTTTTTTTCCAGCTTGATGAGAATCGATTCCTCTCTCTGGAGAACCTGCGTGTGTTTGTATCGACTCGTCTCACGCTCCTGCTGCAGCCACGAAGCTGCTTAGTCACCAGAACAGAGCGTGGTTTATTTAAACACGTCCCAGACGAGCTGTGGTGAGAAACGTGACCATGTCTGACGCGGGATGTTTTCTGGAGGACCGCCGTGTCTGGACCGATTTAGGAGACTCAGGAGATCATTATTTTTTCCGTTCAGTATTTCTTGAGTTCAGTATTTTCAGCCATATGCACTCCTCAACATCATCTTAATTTTATAATCCTGTAACTAAATGGTTCTGCATTCAGAATTTAAGACTCCGATCTTCCTCCAAATAAATTCCAACTATTAAAGAGTCATTTTTTTAAGGAAAAAGTCTTGAGGTCTGAAGAGACGGACGACTGCAGTGTCATATGATTGATATACTGTATGTAAGACCGATCTGAACTATATTTCTTAAAAGCAATTCAATGTGTGTGTGTGTTTTATCTCTTAATACAGCGTTGTTGGAGGCGTTGTTGAAGAATGGAAGTTCGGCTGGTAATGGAGGAGCATACTGCAGAAAATCAGCGAATGGCACCGAGACGACGGCGACGCCTCCACCACAGCCGGGGCAGGAATCAACCAATAAAGACACGTCCAAGAGCTTCACAAAGGAGCAGGTGGAGGGAGTGCAGAGGTCAGACTCCACCCACTGTGTGTGTGTGTGTGTGTGTGTTTGTTTAATAAGATGAATTAG
This sequence comes from Silurus aristotelis, assembly GCF_946808225.1. Taxonomy (NCBI): domain Eukaryota; kingdom Metazoa; phylum Chordata; class Actinopteri; order Siluriformes; family Siluridae; genus Silurus; species Silurus aristotelis. The sequence goes on along the minus strand of NC_139577.1, from coordinate 34,442,854 downwards.
TTTAGCCAATGATCGACAGCTCTCACACACGTGATCTAGGAGTATACAGTAGTTTACCAAAAAGGCTGATACAAAAAAGACGTGTCAAACTGTCTGACGTGTCAGAATATTAACACGCAGTCCGTCTTCCATAACGAGCGTTAACGAGTTTAACGAGCTCCCAGGGCAGGAGAAGAAAGGTTCATGTATATTCCAGCGTCTGTTACCAAGGTGACCTTGAGTTTGAGAAGTGTAACTCGATGAAGAGGAACAGCGGACACGGTGAATAATCGCTCTCTCCACGCCGCAGACGTGTCTCTTGCTACACCGGGATCTAAATTATGGAAAGGTTTTGTGGCGCAACGTTCACGCTGACACACCACAGAACACCTGTACACACAGGAGACGAAAGAAACCAGACGTTTTGGTCATGTGTGTGTGTGAATGAAGCAACATACGCTTTTCAACTCGAATATCACTCTGACATATCACAGGTCCCCCAAGCCCTGCCAATTACACACCGATTTCCTCTTCCTCGTTTACGTGTACTTCTGTACTTCTTAGTGTCACTACACCCTCCCTAGTGCACTTCAGCTACAGCACTGGGAGCTTTTATTCACTCCAACTTTCTCATGATGTTTCATTCAGTTTTTTTCCTGTTACACCGTGTTGCATCACACACTCTTTGACCTTTGTGTGTGTGTGTCTAAATTACTTCCCTGTGGAGATACTGAGTTACTGTAGCGAGCTCTAAAATTCAAGAGACCGATGCTTCTCCTGAGCAGCCTTTAATAAACTGTGTGTGTTTGTCTACAAACACATCTGGTCTAATTTATAAACGTTAAAAAAAACCCACAAAAACGTAGTACACCATTTAATTTGCTGTCTTATGAGTGAAGCGAAGTGATTTATTAGATTTGATTTTGTAATTGAATGATTTATTTATTGAATGAGTTATGGAGGAGGTGTTGCAGCGGCATCTTCACTTATTCTGCAGCGAATCTCTAACAAAATCTCTACCGACTCAAATCAATAGCAGACAAGTAACGAATCTGTAACATAACCAGTTTTAAATCCTTCATGGAGCTGAACAGTGCTGTGTGGAATCTCTAAGGCAAAGTTCTTACAAACTTCTAATGGATAATCTGATCTAATCTAATCTGCATCGATTCTGTCACGAATTGTAAGAAATAAACAGGACAACAAGGATCTTAATGAGTTTATTGCAGTGTAACAGTGACAAAACACACAAGGTTCATTTCAAGTCAAGGAGCTTTTCTGTCAGATATCTGACGCAGTACACAGAGAAAGTGACAACGTTCCTCCTGAACCCTGGTGCTACATACAACAACACAGAGCTACATACAGAACATGAAGCTACATAACGTGCATCGAGTGCAAACAAAAAAACAGTGCAGACTTTGTTTTGTTATCGTTCAGAGACGGGTTGTTGCTCCACATCAGGCTGTTAACTGGTGCATTTCCTCTCTGTATGCTGACTCGTCTTTCTTGCTGATGAGACCCACCACTATAATCGGCGAACTTTATGATATGATTCGAGCTGTGCATTTCTACACAGTCATAAGTCAGCAGAGTGAACAGCAGTGGGCTGAGCACACGGCCCTGAGGGGCCCTGGTGCTCAGTGTGGTGGTGATGGAGATGCTGTTCCCAATCCGGACTGACTGAGGTCTCCCAGTCAGGAAGTCCAGGATCCAGTTTCAGGGGGAGGTGTTCAGGTCCAGTAGGCTCAGCTTCTCAATCAGGTGCTGAGGGATGATTGTGTTGAATGCTGAGCTGAAGTCTATGAACAGCATATGTACATACGTGTCCTTGTTGTCCAGATGGGCAAGGGGCCAGATGGAGGTTAGTGGAGATTGTCCGTGGAGCTGTGGAACTGCATGGGGTCCAGTGAGGGTGGAAGCTGTGTCTTGAACAACAGAACAACATTGCTGCTCAGGGAGATGTTGAAAATGTCGGTGAAAACATCCGCTAGCTGTTCTGCACATTCCATAAGCACTCTGCCAGGAATGTTGTCTGGTCCAGCAGACTTCTGTGGGTAAACTCTGCATAGAGTTCTCCTCACTTCAGCTGTTGTTAGACAGAGCACCTGTTCACTGGGAGGAGGGATGGTCTTTCTTGCCTCCACGTTCTTCTGTACCTCAAACCGGGCGTAGAAGTCGTTCAGCGCATCTGAGAGGGAGGCGTCATGGTCACAAGCAGGTGAAGTTGTTTTGAAGTTTGTGATCGCCTGGATGTCCTACCACATGTCCCGCTACATTTGCAGGCAGGACAGGACAGGGCAGGACAGCTCAGGGCAGGGCTGGGCAGGACAGGGCTGGGCAGGACAGGCTCAGACATTTTATACTGTTCTTACTGTATATTATGTAAATAGGATTCAGCTTTGAATACAAATTATGCATGGAGGGATGGCTGGATGGATGGATGGATGGATGGATAGCGGGATCATAGGCAGGCAGGCGGATAGTAGCAATTTGGCAAGTGCAGATAAATATATAAATATATATACAGCATGTACAAATGTAAATATATTATGGCTGTCAATTAAAATATTTAATCACACTATTCTCATGAGTGAACTCGTAATTAATCGCACTTTTGTATCTGTTCTAAAAGTACCATCAATTCAAACATGTACATGGAGAAATATTGATACATTATGCAAATGTATGTTTATTTTTAATGAACCCAAACTCACCCTAGAGCATGAAGACTAAATATTTCTGTAAATGTTTGAAAGTAATTACAGTGTATTAAATGACGTAAATCACCAGGACACCAAACTGAATTTATGTTTCCACACGGACGGTTTTATTTGCCGGATGTTTGCGTCATGGTTGTATTTTGGTGCTGGAGATTTGGCGCATCAGTAAAACAAATGTTTAGTGAATAAAATGTATGTAAGCTGAATGCATATTAAATCTAGAATAAATAATTTCTAATATAAATATTTCCCGTATCTGTAAACATTCAGTAATGTAATGATTTAGATCGGGCTAAAACGTGTCATTAACGTGTTAATGTTTGGCCTAATTTGCAGCACAATAAACCAAATTATTATATTATTATTATTTATTATTATTATCCATTATTATATTATAATAACCGTGTGGTCAGTGCTACAGAACTCACTCAGTCCTGTGACTCAGTCACCTCTCTTTCTCTCTTTCTCTCACTCTCTCAATCCTAACCTCTCACCTCTCTCTCTCTCACTCTCTCAATCCTAACCTCTCACCTCCCACTCTCTCTCTCTCTCTCTCTCTCTCTCTCTCTCTCTCTCTCTCTCAATCCTAACCTCTCACCTCTCTCTCTCTCACTCTCTCAATCCTAAACGCTCACCCCTCTCTCTCTCTCTCTCTCTCTCTCTCTCTCACTCTCTCAATCCTAACTGCTCACCTCTCTCTCACTCTCTCAATCCTAACCTCTCACCTCTCTCTCTCTCTCTCAATCCTAACCTCTCACCTCTCTCTCTCTCACTCTCTCAATCCTAACTGCTCACCTCTCTCTCTCTCTCTCTCTCTCTCTCTCTCTCTCTCTCTCTCTCAATCCTAACCTCTCACCTCTCTCTCTCTCACTCTCTCAATCCTAACTGCTAACCTCTCACCTCTCTCTCTCTCTCTCTCTCTCTCTCTCTCTCTCTCTCTCTCTTAATCCTAACTGCTTACCTCTCTCTCTCTCAATCCTAACCTCTCACCTCTCTCTCTCTCTCTCTCTCTCTCTCTCTCTCAATCCTAACTGCTCACCTCTCTCTCTCTCTCTCAATCCTAACCTCTCACCTCTCTCTCTCTCTCTCTCAATCCTAACCTCTCACCTCTCTCTCTCTCTCTCAATCCTAACCTCTCACCTCTCTCCCTCTCTCTCTCTCTCAATCCTAACCTCTCTCTCTCTCTCTCAATCCTAACCTCTCTCTTTCTCTCTCTCTCTCTCAATCCTAACCTCTCTCTCTCTCTCTCTCTCAATCCTAACCTCTTACCTCTCTCTCTCTCTCTCTCTCTCTCTCTCTCAATCCTAACCGCTCACCTCTCTCTCTCTTTCTCTCTTAATCCTAACCCCCCTCTCTTTCTCTCTCTCTCTCTCTCTCAATCCTAACCTCTCACCTCTCTCTCTCTCTCTCTCTCTCTCTCTCTCTCTCTCTCTCTCTCTCTCTCTCTCTCTCTCAATCCTAACCTCTCACCTCTCTCTCTCTCTCTCTCTCTCTCTCTCAATCCTAACCTCTCACCTCTCCTCCCTAATCTGTAATGATTCAGTTGCTCTTCCTTAAGGAATCTTATGAAGAGCTAAACTTATTGTGTGTGTGTGTGTGTGTGTGTGTGTGTGTGTGTGTGTGTAGGATAAAGAAGTGTAAGGACTACTACGAGGTCCTGGGCGTCAGTAAGGATGCTAACGAGGAGGAGCTGAAGAAGGCCTACAGGAAGCTGGCGCTGAAGTTCCACCCTGATAAAAACCACACTCCCGGAGCTACAGAGGCCTTCAAAAGTAATTCCTGATCCGGAATCTCCTCACAATCACATTCCTCATGTCTTCATTACACACACACACACACACACACACACACACACACACACACACACTCATATACAGTGAGGAAAATAAGTATTTGAACACGCTGCTATTTTGCAAGTTCTCCCACTTAAAAATCATGGAGGGGTCTGAAATTGTCATCGTAGGTGCATGTCCACTGTGAGAGACATAATCTAAAAAAAAATCCAGAAACCACAATATATGATATTTAAACTATTTATTTGTATGATACAGCTGCAAATAAGTATTTGAACACCTGTCTATCAGCTAGAATTCTGACCCTCAAAGACCTGTTAGTCTGCCTTTAAAATGTCCACCTCCACTACATTTATTATCCTAAATTAGATGCACCTGTTTGAGGTCGTTAGCTGCATAAAGACACCTGTCCACCCCATACAATCAGTAAGAATCCAACTACTAACATGGCCAAGACCAAAGAGCTGTCCAAAGACACTAGAGACAAAATTGTACACCTCCACAAGGCTGGAAAGGGCTACGGGGAAATTGCCAAGCAGCTTGGTGAAAAAAGGTCCACTGTTGGAGCAATCATTAGAAAATGGAAGAAGCTAAACATGACTGTCAATCTCCCTCGGACTGGGGCTCCATGCAAGATCTCACCTCGTGGGGTCTCAATGATCCTAAGGAAGGTATGAAATCAGCCCAGAACTACACGGGAGGAGCTGGTCAATGACCTGAAAAGAGCTGGGACCACCGTTTCCAAGGTTACTGTTGGTAATACACTAAGACGTCATGGTTTGAAATCATGCATGGCACGGAAGGTTCCCCTGCTTAAACCAGCACATGTCCAGGCACGTCTTAAGTTTGCCAATGACCATTTGGATGATCCAGAGGAGTCATGGGAGAAAGTCATGTGGTCAGATGAGACCAAAATAGAACTTTTGGGTCATAATTCCACTAAACGTGTTTGGAGGAAGAAGAATGATGAGTACCATCCCAAGAACACCATCCCTACTGTGAAGCATGGGGGTGGTAGCATCATGCTTTGGGGGTGTTTTTCTGCACATGGGACAGGGCGACTGCACTGTATTAAGGAGAGGATGACCGGGGCCATGTATTGCGAGATTTTGGGGAACAACCTTCCTTCCCTCAGTTAGAGCATTGAAGATGGGGCGAGGCTGGGTCTTCCAACATGACAATGACCCGAAGCACACAGCCAGGATAACCAAGGAGTGGCTCTGTAAGAAGCATATCAAGGTTCAGGCGTGGCCTAGCCAGTCTCCAGACCTAAACCCAATCGAGAATCTTTGGAGGGAGCTCAAACTCCGTGTTTCTCAGCGACAGGCCAGAAACCTGACTGATCTAGAGAAGATCTGTGTGGAGGAGTGGGCCAAAATCCCTCCTGCAGTGTGTGCAAACCTGGTGAAAAACTACAGGAAACGTTTGACCTCTGTAATTGCAAACAAAGGCTCCTGTACCAAATATTAACATTGACTTTCTCAGGTGTTCAAATACTTATTTGCAGCTGTATCATACAAATAAATAGTTACAAAATCATATATTGTGATTTCTGGATTTTTTTTTTAGATTGTCTCTCACAGTGGACATGCACCTACGATGACAATTTTAGACCCCTCCATGATTTCTAAGTGGGAGAACTTGCAAAATAGTAGGGTGTTCAAATACTTATTTTCCTCACTGTATATACACACACACACACACACACACACACACACACACACACACACACACAGTGAAGTGAGAATGAATAATGTAATTTGAGGAATGAAGGGAAGATGGAAGAAAGGATGAAGTGTATTTAATACTTGAGCTGTATGAAAAAGGGGATGAATGGAGAGAAGGAGTGATGAATGTAATAGTGTTGTTGTTGTTGTTGTTGTGTAGAGATAGGGAACGCGTACGCAGTGCTAAGTAACGTGGAGAAGAGGAGGCAGTACGATGTGAGCGGAGGAGAAGAACCCAGCAGCCCGGGACACAGCGGACACGGAGGGTTCGACTTCCACAGAGGGTTCGAGGCCGACATCACACCAGAGGATCTCTTCAACATGTTCTTCGGGGGCGGCTTCCCCTCCTGTACGTCTCTCCACCATATCTAACCTGCACAAAATTCCTTCTAGAACCCAGAAACCTGTCCAGATCCCCATGTTCACACAAGCGTTCACGCACCGCGTTCAGCCAATCAGAACGCAGCACCAGACTGTAGAAGCAGTGTGTTATTAGATAATAAACGATTCTGAAGTGTGAGGTGGATAAAAACTTAATACACAACGCACAGGTGCTTTCTGGGAATTCTGGGAAATGGTTGACCTGGATAATTTTTCCTCGTTCCTTCTTCTGTGTGATGTTTGTTTGTTTGTTTAGGTTATCGCTTGATGTTCATAAGCAGGACATCAGTAATAAACCACAGAAATCTACTGTACATCTCATAAGCTGTGTGTGTGTGTGTGTGTGTGTGTGTGTGTGTGTGTGTCGCAGCGAGTACGTTTGCTAACGGTCGGGATCGATACACTCAGCAGACGGAGCAGATGAGGAGGGAGAGAGAAGAAAGAGGAGATGTACGTGGAACTCATGGTGTTTTATCTTATTATTTAAATCTCAATCAATACAAACAATGTACTGAATATTACATCCCTCTTTTTCATCTCCCTCTCCCCCTCTCTCTCTCTCTCTCTCTCTCTCTCTCTCTCTCTCTCTCTCTCTCAGGGAGGCTTCTCAATGTTTATTCAGCTGATGCCGATCGTGGTGTTGATCGTGGTGTCTGTTCTCAGTCAGCTGATGGTTTCCACTCCTCCATACAGTCTCTACTCCAGACCGTACGGCTGTTTTCTCTTCTTCTATTCTCTCCATCGCTCGTGTCCTTTATAGTCCTTTCAGAATCACATACTGTACATTGAAAGTTATAACCTGTATCTGTGTGCACCAGTGTGGATTTACGGCGGGGGAAAATAAGTATTTGACACATCAGCAGTTTTATCAGTAAGGGGATTTCTAAGTGGGCTATTGACACAAAATTTCCACCAAATGTAGCCATCAAGCTACGTGCGTGAATAGTGTGAATAGTGTATTGTGATTGGTGGAAGTTCGGGTGTAAATAGTGGATTGTGATTGGCTGGAAGGTGTTCAGGTGTGTATAGTGGATTGTGATTGGCTGGAAGTTCAGGTGTGAATAGTGGATTGTGATTGGCTGGAAGTTCAGGTGTAAATAGTGGATTGTGATTGGCTGGAAGTTCAGGTGTAAATAGTGGATTGTGATTGGCTGGAAGGTGTTTAGGTGTGTGTAGTGGATTGTGATTGGCTGGAAGGTGTTCAGGTGTGTATAGTGGATTGTGATTGGCTGGAAGGTGTTCAGGTGTGAATAGTGGATTGTGATTAGCTGGAAGGTGTTCAGGTGTGTATAGTGGATTGTGATTGGCTGGAAGGTGTTCAGGTGTGTGTATAGTGGATTGTGATTGGCTGGAAGGTGTTCAGGTGTGTGTATAGTGGATTGTGATTGGCTGGAAGGTGTTCAGGTGTGTATAGTGGATTGTGATTGGCTGGAAGTTCAGGTGTGTATAGTGGATTGTGATTGGCTGGAAGTTCAGGTGTGTATAGTGGATTGTGATTGGCTGGAAGTTCAGGTGTGAATAGTGGATTGTGATTGGCTGGAAGGTGTTTAGGTGTGTGTAGTGGATTGTGATTGGCTGGAAGGTGTTCAGGTGTGTATAGTGGATTGTGATTGGCTGGAAGGTGTTCAGGTGTGTATAGTGGATTGTGATTGGCTGGAAGTTCAGGTGTGAATAGTGGATTGTGATTGGCTGGAAGGTGTTTAGGTGTGTGTAGTGGATTGTGATTGGCTGGAAGGTTTTCAGGTGTGTATAGTGGATTGTGATTGGCTGGAAGGTGTTCAGGTGTGTATAGTGGATTGTGATTGGCTGGAAGTTCAGGTGTGAATAGTGGATTGTAATTGGCTGGAAGTTCAGGTGTGACTAGTGGATTGTGATTGGCTGGAAGTTCAGGTGTGACTAGTGGATTGTGATTGGCTGGAAGGTGTTCAGGTGTGTATAGTGGATTGTGATTGTCTGGAAGTTCAGGTGTGAATAGTGGATTGTGATTGGCTGGAAGTTCAGGTGTAAATAGTGGATTGTGATTGGCTGGAAGTTCAGGTGTAAATAGTGGATTGTGATTGGCTGGAAGGTGTTTAGGTGTGTGTAGTGGATTGTGATTGGCTGGAAGGTGTTCAGGTGTGTATAGTGGATTGTGATTGGCTGGAAGGTGTTCAGGTGTGAATAGTGGATTGTGATTGGCTGGAAGGTGTTCAGGTGTGTATAGTGGATTGTGATTGGCTGGAAGGTGTTCAGGTGTGTGTATAGTGGATTGTGATTGGCTGGAAGGTGTTCAGGTGTGTATAGTGGATTGTGATTGGCTGGAAGTTCAGGTGTGTATAGTGGATTGTGATTGGCTGGAAGTTCAGGTGTGTATAGTGGATTGTGATTGGCTGGAAGTTCAGGTGTGAATAGTGGATTGTGATTGGCTGGAAGGTGTTTAGGTGTGTGTAGTGGATTGTGATTGGCTGGAAGGTGTTCAGGTGTGTATAGTGGATTGTGATTGGCTGGAAGGTGTTCAGGTGTGTATAGTGGATTGTGATTGGCTGGAAGTTCAGGTGTGAATAGTGGATTGTGATTGGCTGGAAGGTGTTTAGGTGTGTGTAGTGGATTGTGATTGGCTGGAAGGTTTTCAGGTGTGTATAGTGGATTGTGATTGGCTGGAAGGTGTTCAGGTGTGTATAGTGGATTGTGATTGGCTGGAAGGTGTTCAGGTGTGAATAGTGGATTGTGATTGGCTGGAAGGTGTTCAGGTGTGTATAGTGGATTGTAATTGGCTGGAAGTTCAGGTGTGACTAGTGGATTGTGATTGGCTGGAAGTTCAGGTGTGACTAGTGGATTGTGATTGGCTGGAAGTTCAGGTGTGAATAGTGGATTGTGATTGGCTGGAAGGTGTTCAGGTGTGTATAGTGGATTGAGATTGGCTGGAAGTTCAGGTGTGTATAGTGGATTGCGATTGGCTGGAAGTTCAGGTGTGAATAGTGGATTGCGATTGGCTGGAAGTTCAGGTGTGTATAGTGGATTGTGATTGGCTGGAAGGTGTTTAGGTGTGTGTAGTGGATTGTGATTGGCTGGAAGGTTTTCAGGTGTGTATAGTGGATTGTGATTGGCTGGAAGTTCAGGTGTGAATAGTGGATTGTGATTGGCTGGAAGGTGTTTAGGTGTGTGTAGTGGATTGTGATTGGCTGGAAGGTTTTCAGGTGTGTATAGTGGATTGTGATTGGCTGGAAGGTGTTCAGGTGTGTATAGTGGATTGTGATTGGCTGGAAGTTCAGGTGTGAATAGTGGATTGTAATTGGCTGGAAGTTCAGGTGTGACTAGTGGATTGTGATTGGCTGGAAGTTCAGGTGTGACTAGTGGATTGTGATTGGCTGGAAGGTGTTCAGGTGTGTATAGTGGATTGTGATTGTCTGGAAGTTCAGGTGTGAATAGTGGATTGTGATTGGCTGGAAGTTCAGGTGTAAATAGTGGATTGTGATTGGCTGGAAGTTCAGGTGTAAATAGTGGATTGTGATTGGCTGGAAGGTGTTTAGGTGTGTGTAGTGGATTGTGATTGGCTGGAAGGTGTTCAGGTGTGTATAGTGGATTGTGATTGGCTGGAAGGTGTTCAGGTGTGAATAGTGGATTGTGATTGGCTGGAAGGTGTTCAGGTGTGTATAGTGGATTGTGATTGGCTGGAAGGTGTTCAGGTGTGTGTATAGTGGATTGTGATTGGCTGGAAGGTGTTCAGGTGTGTATAGTGGATTGTGATTGGCTGGAAGTTCAGGTGTGTATAGTGGATTGTGATTGGCTGGAAGTTCAGGTGTGTATAGTGGATTGTGATTGGCTGGAAGTTCAGGTGTGAATAGTGGATTGTGATTGGCTGGAAGGTGTTTAGGTGTGTGTAGTGGATTGTGATTGGCTGGAAGGTGTTCAGGTGTGTATAGTGGATTGTGATTGGCTGGAAGGTGTTCAGGTGTGTATAGTGGATTGTGATTGGCTGGAAGTTCAGGTGTGAATAGTGGATTGTGATTGGCTGGAAGGTGTTTAGGTGTGTGTAGTGGATTGTGATTGGCTGGAAGGTTTTCAGGTGTGTATAGTGGATTGTGATTGGCTGGAAGGTGTTCAGGTGTGTATAGTGGATTGTGATTGGCTGGAAGGTGTTCAGGTGTGAATAGTGGATTGTGATTGGCTGGAAGGTGTTCAGGTGTGTATAGTGGATTGTAATTGGCTGGAAGTTCAGGTGTGACTAGTGGATTGTGATTGGCTGGAAGTTCAGGTGTGACTAGTGGATTGTGATTGGCTGGAAGTTCAGGTGTGAATAGTGGATTGCGATTGGCTGGAAGTTCAGGTGTGTATAGTGGATTGCGATTGGCTGGAAGTTCAGGTGTGTATAGTGGATTGCGATTGGCTGGAAGTTCAGGTGTGTATAGTGGATTGCGATTGGCTGGAAGTTCAGGTGTGTATAGTGGATTGCTATTGGCTGGAAGTTCAGGTGTGTATAGTGGATTGTGATTGGCTGGAAGTTCAGGTGTGAATAGTCGATTGTGATTGGCTGGAAGTTCAGGTGTGAATAGTCGATTGTGATTGGCTGGAAGTTCAGGTGTGTATAGTGGATTGTGATTGGCTGGAAGTTCAGGTGTGTATAGTCGATTGTGATTGGCTGGAAGTTCAGGTGTGTATAGTGGATTGTGATTGGCTGGAAGTTCAGGTGTGAAAAGTGGATTGTGATTGGCTGGAAGTTCAGGTGTGTATAGTGGATTGTGATTGGCTGGAGGTTCAGGTGTGAATAGTGGATTGTGATTGGTTGGAAGTTCAGGTGTGAATAGTCTATTGTGATTGGCTGGAAGTTCAGGTGTGAATAGTCGATTGTGATTGGCTGGAAGTTCAGGTGTGTATAGTGGATTGTGATTGGCTGGAAGTTCAGGTGTGTATAGTGGATTGTGATTGGCTGGAAGTTCAGGTGTGTATAGTGGATTGTGATTGGCTGGAAGTTCAGGTGTGTATAGTGGATTGTGATTGGCTGGAAGTTCAGGTGTGTATAGTGGATTGTGATTGGCTGGAAGTTTAGGTTCGAATTCAGAGCTTGGTAGTTTGCATTTGTCTCTTGAATCTTTCCATCCAGAGTGACACAGTGATTGTACACATTACCTGATGACCTCACTGAGCTTCATGGAGGAGTTTTGCATGTGGTGGAACTTCTATAGTGAATACGGGGATTTTTTATTTTTAACGAATAGTTCGAGGCACAAGATAAATGTAACAAATTGGAGAATAAAACATTTAAATAGGAAACTGGAACAGCAACACGAGTTACCTCATAATAATAATAATAATAATAAATATAATAATAATTATTATTAGACACTGTTTTACACAGTTTACTATTAGACTGTTTACATTTCCAGATGATATAAAATAAATATTCTTGTAAATGTTTTAATGTTGTTATGGTGTTTTAAATCGTTTAAATCATCAGGACACCAAACAGAACTTTGCTATGTTTCCGGTAATTGTGAACGAAAATTTGCCTAACACACACTTAGTGTTGGTTTATTGCTCACACAACTGCCGTTTTAAAGCTAACAACTTGTGTGTAAAAAAAAAACCACAAACCCGCTTTGTTTTAAGATACACCAGGATGATACACTTACAGGTGATTTGTGTGTGTGTGTGTGTGTGTGTGTGTGTGTGTAGATCAACAGGTCAGACGGTAAAGAGACAGACGGAGAACCTGCACGTGGATTACTACGTCACCCGGGACTTTAAATCGGAGTATAAAGGCTCAGCGGTGCAGAAGATTGAGAAGAGCGTGGAGGAGGATTACGTGTCTAACATACGCAACAACTGCTGGAAGGAGCGACAGACAAGTACGTTTCCCCACGGACGATGATTTATACGCGTTTTAGGTGTCGAGCGTGAACGAGCTGTTGCTATAGAAACGGTTCACTGCAGGCGCCATAACGGCCCTTCTGACCAATCACGATTACTGCTGCTGTTTATGATTTAATGTCTGACCTGGTGTGTGTGTGTGTGTGTGTGTGTGTGTGTGTGTGTGTGTGTGTGTGTGTGTGTGTGTGTGTGTGTGTGTGTGTGTGTGTGTGTGTGTGTGTGTGTGTGTGTGTGTGTGTGTGTGTGTGTGTGTGTGTGTGTGTGTGTGTCTCAGAAACAGACCTGCTGTATGCCGCTAAAGTGTACCGAGACGATCGTCTGCGCAGGAAGGCCGAGCTCATGACCATGGACAACTGTAAAGAGCTGGACAGACTAAACGAGCTGTTCCGCGGAGGATGAGCTTCACTCTGCACGGACTCTTTGGCACATAGATCCCACAGAATATATAATGTATATGTCACATGTAAATGTGTTTTTGTTTTTTTCTAAGGAAAGAAATCGGGACGCTAGGAGAGAAAACGTGTACTAAAAAAATGTAACGTCTAATGTACTGTGAGAACTATTTTACTTTCAAACTTCATCATCAGCATCATCACCATGATTCCTGGCTGCATACTGCTGAAGTCCTTACGCCATTTTTACCACTGAAGAAAAAGGAGGACGAACCGAATCCCTAACCTTCCTCGTCTCTCTTATTCTCTGCTGCTTCGTCCTTCGTGTTCCTGACCTCACGTTAGACTTCCTAAAGACTTTTGAAGCTCATCAGGGAGATCTAGCTCATCTCCTACAATCCTTAGCACTAGCAGCAGCAGCAGCTATAGTGAGTTGTAAACTTGAATAAAAACACTTAGCGCCTTCTCTCTAGCCCACACCGGCGCTCCACCATCACGAGCAGTACACACAGGAAATGGTTTGAGCTGAGAGTTTTCCTCCCTGATGGCGCGTTTCTGCTGGATGGACCACGAGCCATTTTAATCCACATTATTGTACATTTTATTTCCGAATGTTATTTCTGAAGCTATTTAAGTCCAAATGTTTCTTCATTGCTCGACTAATCATTTGAATAAAGTTTAAATTATTACTGATGGACCGGATAATGTGACGTACTCACTGTCTCTGAAGGGGAAAAAAAAGATGGACGTGATTGACAGAAGGGGCGGGGCTTATTACCTTAGAAAAAAACGATGTTTGTTCGGAGTATCATCTCTGCCTTTGTTTCTAGCAAATGGTAAAATCTTCAAGTTAACATTTGTATTGTGAAGTCTAGCCCTATTCAGACTGGATTACATGGTGCACATTATTGCTTTGTTTATGTTCCCTTAGTTAAAAGTAATATTTACCAGGTGCCATCAAAAATTTCGAGACTAGTTTCGTAACCCGCCAACAGAAGGCGCATCACAAGGCTTCACGCACAGTCACCAGGAGCACCGGCCTTCATAAGTCAGTGTGCCAAAAGACCTTGTCCTTTGTGAATAGGGGAAGTGTGAACTGGCGCTATTCTGACCACGTGTGCACCCTGTCACTGAGCTCCCCTCTGCGACATCTCACTTCCGCACCCACCGACTCACTAGATTTGTCTACAGCGGCCTTCGTCCTCGTCCCGAAGATGAAGCTTCAGGTCAAAGGTCGCCATTTCGACATGATTGCGGAGATCTGGCACGAATAGCAGAAGGTGTTTGACGCTTCTAAAAGGCTCTGTATTACTGTGCAAGGAGACGATTTTGAAGGTGATCGTGAGAAAACGTAGATTAATAAAGTACTTTCTTGTAAACAGAGCGAGTCTCCAAACTTTTTCATACCAATTTATTGATAAAAGTCCTGATTACTATCATTTCAGGCCTCTGATGGCTTGGAAGTATGTGATCCAAATTATTCAGCTGTTTCACATTTATGTCAAATATAAATGTTTTATTTGATGTGAAATGCTAACACAAGTTTTGTTTAGTTTGTTTAATAACTGAAGGTGGAGTGAGTGTTTCTCTGCAGACATCTCTCTGGTCTTCATGGGGTTTAACTGTTTAACACCAAACACAAGTGAAACCTGAAAATGGGCGGGTAAGACAACTCTCAATATTAATACATATTAATTCTAGTTTTGTTTTGATTTCAAGAATGTCTTTATATATAAAGTCTTATATATAAACATTTCCCAAAAAAATGTCCTGAGGCCTTTATTAAACCTTTATTGTGACTATTAATAAATATATACAGTATACAGCAATCGTCCAACTGAAGTCGAAACAATTTTATATTATAATAAATTAACAAACAAACAAACAAACAAATAAAGAATCGCTCGCTTGCGTCATCAAGTTCGCGACGGGACGAGACTGAACCCGGAAGTGAAGTGACTGTGGCGCGCCGGTGAGTCACAGCTGACACACACACACACACACACACACCGGACTTTGTCTGCTGATGGACTCGGAATCAGATGAAGTAGAAAATGTCCTACTCCGCCCTTCTGACCGGTTTAATGCCGCGGACATTTTGGAATTTATCTTAAAGGAATCATCAGAATAACGAGAGAGAGTGTGGAGAATGAAGCTCAGCGCTCTATCAGCTTTCCTGACCCGGTCCCTGACCCTCCTGCCCCTGTTCCTGCCCCGGTTCCTGCCCCGGTGGCCCCGGCGGCCCATGCCCCTGGTCCTCCTGCTCCTGCTGTGTTGGGGGAGTTTGTTGCCACCCAGTGCAGGACTGCAGGGTTTCGATCCTGAGACTCCGGACTGGAGAAAAACCTTAAAAACCATCCGCAATGGAATTCACAAGATCGACACTTATCTGAACTACGCTCTGGATTTAATTGGAGGATCTGATGGACTGTGTCAGTTTCAGTGCAGTGATGGTGGGTGAAGTGTGTGTGTGTGTGTGTGTGTGTGTGTGTGTGTGTGTGTGTGTGTGTGTGTGTGTGTGTGTGTGTGTGAGGTCACTGGAAACTTTATAAGATTATATATACACTATATGGACAAAAGTATTGGGACACCTGATTTCTCCTGATTGGTTCTTCTCTAAAATGTAACCACAAAGCTGGAGGCACAAAATTGTAGAAGACGCCTTTGGATGCAGTCACAATTTAATTTTGCGTTCACTTGAACTAACAGACCCCAAACCTGTTCCAGCATGATGATGACCCCCTGTGCACAAAATCAGCTCCATGAAGATCGGGGTTACAGTGGAAGATCTCCAGAGCTCCAACACAATTGAACACCTTTGGAATGAATGTGAGCGCTAACTGCACCCCAGAACCTCCTCACCTTCTCACCTACACCACTACCTGACTTTACTACACTCTTGTAGCTGGATGATCACAAATCTCCACAAAATCTAGTGGAACATCTTCCCAGAAGAGTGGAGGAAATTATAACACGATGCTCAAAAACCACATAGTAAACATATGACCAAGTGTCCACATACTTCTGCTAATATAGTGTATATATGTGTGTGGTTCTTTTTCTGCCATTCCCTACTTTAAAGAGGGGTTGGACCTTCAAGCCTCACCTGTCCTCACCTGTCCTGACCGGTCCGGTCCTTGCAACCTGTGCTAAAAGAAAAAGAAAAGAGAGCAAATGCACAGGCGAGAACGATGATCAAGTGGAGGACAAAACGAACATCTCAGTATGTGAGTCTTATCAGAGTATTAGTTTTTCACTGCAGATCCTTTTAAAAACAGGGCTGGAGGCTTTTCACTGCCACTCTCAAGTCATATTTAACACCAAGCTGGAAGCTCTACTTAGTTTATTAGTGAAGAAACGTGTGAAAATCTCACAGAGAGAAGATGTGGCTCCATTATATTTTCTTTTAAACTGTTTTTTTTTTTTTTTTTTTTTGGTAGATTGGTCCCACCATTTATCTTGTTCTTGTCTGCTTGCGCTGAATCTCCTGGTTTTCTTTGTGGTATTTGTCACAGATTTATCCATTGATGATGTTGTGCTCACTGCATACACTATAATATACACCAAGTGTGTGTTTATTGGTCTATCGCTGTTCACAATACTTCAACGTTTTCCTCCTGGTTTATAACAGATTTTTAATTAGCTTGTATTTATGACCTTATTGTTTGTTTTGTGGTTGCTTTGAGTGTATGAGTTGTAGAAAATTATTAATGAAGATTGAAGAACACTGCTGCTCATCGCACCTGTCATACCTTTGGTGCCCACTAGAGGGCCGCACACTTTGAGAACCACTCACTCACACACACACACACACACACACACACACACACACACACACACACACACACACACACACACACATAATATAAAGATATGTTAAAAGTGTGTGTCATCACCAGTTCTCTGTGTTGCAGGATACAAGCCCATTCCCAGACCTCATTACAAACTCTCTCCACCCAACGGCTGCGGCTCTCCGCTGTTCGGGTTTCACGTGAGTGTGTGTGAGATCTAATGAAAAGCCTGCAACATGATGTGCTACACAAAAGATACATTTATTGTCCTATACATTACTGCACAGTGAAATTACAGACAGCTGTGGTCAAAACGCAGGGTCAGCAGTGATACTGGATCATCACGAGTGTCAGTCTGGAAGTACTGGAGCTTAAACATCTGACTGTCTCTCTGACACAGTGATTTACCCAGTGAGCTCCGACCTCCTTATACACAGCCCCTGAAATATACACAGTCCTTGTGGATTGTGGTTTGTGATATGAATTGTAATTGTTAGGTCGTTTCCATAGCAACAGCTAGTTCAGAGGGACCTGTACTGGGTGATGCACTGCTAAGTATGAACAAACCTATAACCGTTTGATCTGCTGGAGTGAGGAGATGTTTGTTTAACATCAGTGGACGGAGTCTCGGGTGTCAGCAGGTGTTTTTAATCTAATTCACTGTAAAAGAGAGAATAGAGAGAGACTGGTGAAGGAAAGACCGTTTATAGCTGCTATAACATCAGTGAGAACATCACAAACTTGTTTTTCTGATGCTCAGTTAAATTAAATGTTACTTTAAATAGATAAAAATACATTGTTGGCAAATTAACGTGGTTTTAAGAGGAATAGGACTGAAGAGAACCTGCTCTAATAGAAAATAATCATCACTAGGGTGGAGGAGCAGCTCCACTCCACATCAGGTCACATCCCAACACCCTGTTGTTGATTATTTTTCTGTAGTAGTCTGCCCCCTAGTGTTTAATCCTTTACTTTCACCTGCTGTCTTTCCACAACCTGAATAGTTTGATCGTCTGTTCTCTCATCTTCAGTTCGATATTGGAATTCCATCAATGACTAAATGCTGTAATCAGCACGACCGCTGCTACGACACGTGTGGACAAGAGAAACGTGACTGTGACGATCAGTTCCATGTCTGCTTGGAGACTATATGTAGAAATGTACAGACTACCCTGGGACTGGACCAGAGTGTGCAAGGTAAACCTCCTGTGTGTCTGAACTCTGATCATGTCAGGTCATACTGAGCCAGACACCGCATCAGCACATCTGTGTGAGACACTAAACACCTGAACACCTCCATGAAGACGAATGTGTGGTTTGGAATTAATAATCTGCTCCAAAGAGTCTGTTCTAAAGAGTCGGTTCCAACAAGTCAATTTAAATTAGTTAATTCCAAAGAGTCAATTATTTTAAATCCCCTTTAGATGAACTCTTCTTCTTCTTCTTCTTCTTCTTTCGGCTTCTCCCATTAGGGGTCGCCACAGCAGATCATCCGTCTCCACACCCCCCTGTCCTCTACATCTGCCTCTTTCACACCAACTACCTGCATGTCTTCCATCACCACATTCATGAACCTCCTCCTTAATCTTCCTCTTTTCCTCCTTCCTGGTGTCTCCATCCTCAGCATTCTCCTACTGATATACCCCATGTCCCTCCTCTGCACATGTCCAAACCATCTCAATCTCACCTCCCTCACCTTGTCTCCAAAACGTCCTACATGCGCTGTTCCTCTAATAAACTCATTTCTAATCCTGTCCATCGTCTTCACTCCCAACGAACATCTCAACATCTTCAGCTCTGCTACCTCCAGCTCCACCTCTTGTCTTTTACTCAATGCCACTGTCTCTAATCCATACAACATCTCAGGTCTCACCACAGTCCTATAAATTTTCCCTTTCACTCTCACAGATACTCTTCTATCACAAATCACTCCTGCTATCACTCTTCTCCACCCACTCCACCCTGCCTGCACTCTTTTCTTCACTTCTCTAACACACTCTCCGTTACTTTGCACTGTTGACCCCAGGTACCTTCCCCACCTCTTCCCCCTGTAACTGCACCCCTCCACTGCCCTCCCTCTCATTCATACACATGTACTCTGTCTTACTCCTACTGACTTTCATTCCCCTTCTCTCCAGCGCATATCTCCACCTCTCCAGGCTCTTCTCCACCTGCTCCCTACTCTCACCACAAATCACAATATCATCCACAAACATCATAGTCCAGGGAGACTCCTGTCTGACCTCGTCCTTAAACCTGTACATCACCACTGCAAACAGGAAAGGGCTCAGAGCCGATCCTTGATGCAGTCCAACCTCCACCTTGAACCAGTCTGTCGTTCCTACTGCACACGTCACTGCTGTCACATTGTCCTCATACATGTCCTGCACCACCCTCACATACTTCTCTGACACACCTGACTTCCTCATACAATACCACAACTCCTCTCTCGGCACCCTGTCGTACGCTTTCTCTAAATCCACAAATACACAATGCAGCTCCTTCTGTCCTTCTCTATACTTCTCCATCAACATCCTCAAAGCAAATAAGGCATCTGTGGTGCTCTTCCTCTGCATGAAACCATTCTGTTGCCCACAGATGGTCACCTCTTCTCTCAGCCTGGCTTCCACTACTCTTTCCCATAACTTCATGGTGTGACTGATCAACTTAATTCCCCTGTAGTTACTGCAGGTCTGCACATCACCATTATGCTTAAAGATCAGTACCAGCACACTCCTTCTCCATTCCTCAGGCATCCTCTCCCCTTCCAGAATCCTGTTAAACAATCTGGTTAAAAACTCCACTGCATCTCTCCTAAACATCTCCACGCTTCTACCGGTATGTCATCTGGTCCAACCGACTTTCCATTCTTCATCCTCTTAATCGCTGCTCTCACTTCCTCCTTACTAATCCTATCTACATCCTGCTTCACATCTCCACACCATCCAACCTTCTCTCTCTCTCATTTTCCTCATTCATCAGCTGCTCAAAATACTCCCTCCACCTTCTCAACACACTCTCCTCACTAGTCAACACATTTCCCTCTCCATCCTTTATTGCTCTAACTTGCAGCACATCCTTTCCAGCTCGGTTCCTCTGCCTGGCCAATCGGTATAAATCCTTTTCTCCTTCCTTAGTGTCCAACCTCTTATACAGTTCCTCATATGCCTTTTCCTTGGCTTTCGCCACATCCCTCTTTACCTGCTGCTGCTACATTTCTAGCTGCCTCCCTCATCACTCCTGCAGTAGTTTCCCAATCATCAAGCACCTTTTCACCACCACCGAGCTCCTGTCTTTCCTCCTCTTCTTCTTCACCTCCAAAACCATCCTACAGACCATCATCCGATGCTGTCTAGCTACACTGTCCCCTGCCAACACCTTACAGTCTCCAATCTCCTTCAGGTTGCATCTCCTACATAGAACATAGTCCACCTGTGTGCACCTTCCTCCACTCTTATACGTCACCCTATGATCCTCCTTCTTCTTAAAATACGTGTTCACCACTGCCATTTCCATCCTTTTAGCAAAATCTACCACCATCTGCCCTTCCACATTCCTCTCCTTAAAACCATACCTACCATCACCTCCTCATCACCTCTGTTCCCTTCACCTACATGCCCATTAAAGTCTGCCCCAATCACCAATCTTTCATTCCTACGTTCACCTTCTACCACTTTATCTAACTCACTCCAGAATTTTTCCTTCTCCTTCATCTCACAGCCAACTTGTGGATCATAAACACTGATGACATTTATCATCATCCCTTCAACTTCCAGCTTCACGTTCATCACCCTATCAGAAACTCTCTTCACCTCCACTACACTCTTACTGTACTCTTCCTTCAGAATCACCCCTACACCATTTCTCTTTTCATCCACACCATGATAAAACAGTTTAAACCCACCTCCAATGTTCCTGCTCTTACTCCCTTTCCACTTGGTCTCCTGAACACACAACATCTCTACCTTTCTCCTCTCCATCATATCAGCTCCCTCTCTCCCTTTACCCGTCATAGTACCAATATTTAAAGTACCAACCCGAACCTCCACTCTCCTCCACTTCTCCTTTTCCTGCTGTCTCTGTAGACGTCTTCCTCCTCTCCTTCTCCTCCTTCAGACAACAGGAGCACAATTTCCACCGGTACCCTGTTGTTAATGATACCTGTGGTGGTTGTTGGTAACCCGGTCCTCGACCGATCCGCTATGAAATTCTGATTCCTGATCCACATATTTGATTTGGCACATGTTTTACACTGGATGTCCTTCATAACACAAAACTCCACATTTATCCGGGGTTGAGACACTGAGAGTCACCTGACCTGAGCAACACTAATGACTGTGTTAAATTAACTCTTTAGAGTGAATACTATGAAGTAGACTCCAACAAATCTATTCCAAATTGTTAAATCAAAAGAGTCAGTTTCATGCAGTTGGTCCTAAAGAGTCACTTTCAAAGAGTCACTTTCAAAGAGTCACTTTCAAAGAGTCACTTTCAAAGAGTCACTTTCAAAGAGTCACTTTCAAAGCGTCTGGTCACAATTATAATTGTAAAGAATAATTTATTTCCAGATCATTTTTTTCAAAGAGCCAGTTCCAAAGTTTATACCTTAAAAAATCTACCCCATCTCAAAGGAGTCATTTCCCAATAATCTACTCTAAAGAGCTGATTCTAGAAAACTGATTCTTGATTGATCATAGCACACAGATTGTTAGTCTCTAACTGATGCCTGTACTTTCACTGAATATTATTATTATTATTATTATATTAATATATAATAACTGTGATTTCTTTCACGTCTGGTCAGCGTGTGACTCGGCAGTGACTCTGCTCTTCGACGCCGTCATGCACCTGGGCTGTAAACCCTACCTGGACAGCCAGAGAGCTGCGTGTATCTGCCACTACGAGGAGAAAACTGACCTGTAAACAGCTGCGTTCCAGCTGCAATATTCCTGATGCCTCTGAGGAACTTTGTTCAGCAGCACTGCACTGTTTCCTGTTTTCATGTGTATGGTGTTTAAAAAAAACCTGTAATCCGAATTATATAACGAGCGCTTTGGAAAAAAAAAAACTATGATCCATGTTATTGTTGTGCACTGCATCCTACATTTATTGCCTCTAAAATAAGTTTTATATTAAAATCAGAGATGTTCAGATGTTCTGTCTCTTTAACTCATGATGTTTGGTTTTAATCCGATTTTTTTTATTGCACTTCACTGTCAGCAGAGGGCGCTGCTAGTTCATTAATCTAAATCAGTTAATTATTACGTCATGTACAACACGAGTCAGAGGGAGGAAACAGGAGTCACGAGGAGGAAACAGGAGTCAGACGGAGGAAACAGGAGTCAGACGGAGGAAACACGAGCCAGACACATAAATGAATGTAAATGTTCGGAGTCCTGATTTCCTCTCTAGACATGTTTTTAGTTTATTGACTGTAACTGTTGGAAAGCTGAAATGTGTCTCAGGGATGAAAACATTTCTTTATGCACTCGTTTTGCACTTTGTTTTAGCCCCGCCCCCTCTCTAACATTTTAACTGTTTTCCCCACCTCCTTTTAATATAGTTATTCCTCTAAATCTAATGTTTTGCTCATGGTCCCGCCCCCTTTCAATCAAAAGTTATGCTCTTAGTGCCAACTCCTTTCCTGTCTAGTAATGCTTGTAGTCCCGCCTCCTTTAAATCCAAAATGATGCTCTTAACCCCGCCCCTTTCTGTATCATAATGCTTGTAGTCCCGCCTCCTTTTAATCCAACATGATGCTCTTAACCCCGCCCCTTTTCTGGTCAGTTATACTTGTAGTCCCGCCTCCGTTTTATTCCAAAATGAGGTTCTTAACCCCGCCCCTTTTCTGGCCAGTTATGCTTGTAGTCCTGCCGCCTTTTAATTAAATAATATGCCCGTAGTCCCGCCCTCTTTGTGTTTAAAGTTTTCTGTTTAACCCTGGATGATGAGAATGGTGAGGATGATGAAAGAGCTGAATAAATATTTTTTCCCAGAATTCCTGCTGGTATTCCTGAGTAGCTGTACAGTGTGTGTGTGTGTGTGTGTGTGTGTGTGTGTGTGTGTGTGTGTGTGTGTGTGTGTGTGTGTGTGATCACAGCTACTCAGGTGAGTTGTAGAGTTTTTTTAAATAGCGTGTTTAATAGTGATAATATTTTTCTCACACCCGGGTCTATCCAGGGAGGTGGCAGCTTAAAGTTTAGGGCATTGGACTTCTGATCAGAAGGTCACATGTTCAAATCCCTGCACCAGCAAGCTGCCCCTTGAGCAAGACCCCGAACCCTCAACTCCTCAAGTGTGAGTTGTTCTGGATAATGCTGTAAATCTAAAGGTCTATTCCACAGAATCTAGAATAGAGATTTACTTCCAATCACAGTGGCTTTGAGTTTTACAGAAGACTCGGCTACAAAGCAGAAATTCCACAGAGAGATGATTTAATAGTCTTTTTCATTCTCCATTCCAGGTTCATTTCTGCCTTTATGCAGGATTCAGACACAAGGTGTTCTCCAATCCTGTCTCTATAAGTTTCTCTGTTCCATCCTGATGTTTCTCCATGAATCAGAGTGTTTATCTGTGGTGAATCTGCTATTTAAGATCATCCTGCAACTGAGCTGTGACACATACAGAGGGGGAGATCATCATTTGACCCACTTAAATAAAAATCTACAATTTTATGGTAGGTTTATTTGAACAAATATTAAAAAAAAAAAGATTATAATAGAAAAATACATAAAAAAAAAACTAAAGAAGGTTATACATTAATTTGTATTTGATGAAGTGAAATAAGTATTTGAGCAAGAATTCTGATTCCCACACACCCAAATGAATCCTGTATCTTTCAGAAAGAACTCCTGATACCAACTCATTGTGTATAAAAGCTCTTTCCTCTTTCCCATGGTGGTGGAAAGGTTTGTTCTGTGACTGGTGCCTTTTATACACATATTTAATTTTTAGACTGTTGTTTGCATTTATTCGGCACAGAAATGAGCTCCACATCGATCACAATCAGCTTCCATGTAGTTTCTGCCTGAGAGAAAGCAGTCAGCTTTCTTTCTTTTTTTTTTGCAGTTGCAGTTTACAGACAGCAGGGGGTGCTGAAGTTTACTGTTAACAATTACATTCTGTAGCGTCTAATAAAAGTCATTTTCTCAAAGTGACCAGAATTTGAGTTTTATATGTAAAAGTATTTGAATGAAGTGTCTGGCGGATGTAAGAGATGAATTAATGCTGGTTTTAAGAATTTGTCCATGTTCTACCTCGAATAAATCATTCACCTCCTGTGTGTCTCTCATCCATGGCATTAAGAAGGATTTGTTCATCATGATGAGGAGTAAAAGCCCATGTTTATCTGCTGTTTATCTGCTCATCCAGGTTAAAGTCTGATGTGTTGTGTGCTGATCTGCTTTTCTGCTCATCACAGATGTAAAGAGTGCGTATATGAGTTACTGTGTCCTTTCTTGCAGCTTCTGAACTCCTATAACAGAACTTTCACTAAGCAGATGTTTGTTTTTTTTGTTTTTTGCACCATTTTGTGGAAACCCTTCAGACTGTTGTGAGATCATCAGTTTCTGAAATACCATCGGGGAAGAAGAAGCTATGATTGGTTGATGTGATGTGTTGTGATTGGTCAGATGCTCTGTGTTGTGATTGGTCAGATGCTCTTTTTTGTGATTGGTCAGGTTTGCTGTGTTGTGATTGGTCAGATTCTCTGTGCTGTGATTGGTCAGATTCTCTGTGCTGTGATTGGTCAGATGCTCTGTGTTGTGATTGGTCAGATTCTCTGTGTTGTGATTGGTCAGATGCTGTGTTGTGATTGGTCAGATGCTTTGTGTTGTGATTGGTCAGGTTTGCTGTGCTGTGATTGGTCAGATTCTCTGTGTTGTGATTGGTCAGATTCTCTGTGTTGTGATTGGTCAGATGCTGTGTTGTGATTGGTCAGATGCTCTGTGTTGTGATTGGTCAGGTTTGCTGTGTTGTGATTGGTCAGGAACAGGAGGAACAGGTGAGGGGGAGGTGATGTAGGAAGTAGTTTTCTTTCTGAGGAAATGATAGTGATGGGAAGATAAATGATCTTTACAGACTCTGAATCTTGTTTAGAAAAACATTTATTTTGTTCATCAGAATAAAATATAAATGTTCTATATTTATAACTTTTGATTATTTTTGATTATAAAAATGCTGACGTCATGATGAGGAGTAAAAGCCCATGTTTATCTGCTGTTTATCTGCTCATCCAGGTTAAAGTCTGATGTGTTGTGTGCTGATCTGCTTTTCTGCTCATCACAGATGTAAAGAGTGCGTATATGAGTTACTGTGTCCTTTCTTGCAGCTTCTGAACTCCTATAACAGAACTTTCACTAAGCAGATGTTTGTTTTTTTTGTTTTTTGCACCATTTTGTGGAAACCCTTCAGACTGTTGTGAGATCATCAGTTTCTGAAATACCATCGGGGAAGAAGAAGCTATGATTGGTTGATGTGATGTGTTGTGATTGGTCAGATGCTCTGTGTTGTGATTGGTCAGATGCTCTTTTTTGTGATTGGTCAGGTTTGCTGTGTTGTGATTGGTCAGATGCTTTGTGTTGTGATTGGTCAGGTTTGCTGTGCTGTGATTAGTCAGATTCTCTGTGCTGTGATTGGTCAGATTCTCTGTGCTGTGATTGGTCAGATGCTCTGTGTTGTGATTGGTCAGGTGCTCTGTGTTGTGATTGGTCAGGTGCCCTGTGTTGTGATTGGTCAGGTGCTCTGTGTTGTGATTGGTCAGGTGCTCTGTGTTGTGATTGGTCAGATTCTCTGTGCTGTGATTGGTCAGGTGCTCTGTGTTGTGATTGGTCAGGTTTGCTGTGCTGTGATTAGTCAGATTATCTGTGTTGTGATTGGTCAGGTTTGCTGTGCTGTGATTGGTCAGGTTTGCTGTGCTGTGATTGGTCAGATTCTCTGTGTTGTGATTGGTCAGATGCTGTGTTGTGATTGGTCAGATGCTTTGTGTTGTGATTGGTCAGGTTTGCTGTGCTGTGATTGGTCAGATTCTCTGTGTTGTGATTGGTCAGATTCTCTGTGTTGTGATTGGTCAGATGCTCTGTGTTGTGATTGGTCAGATGCTCTGTGTTGTGATTGGTCAGGTTTGCTGTGTTGTGATTGGTCAGGAACAGGAGGAACAGGTGAGGGGGAGGTGATGTAGGAAGTAGTTTTCTTTCTGAGGAAATGATAGTGATGGGAAGATAAATGATCTTTACAGACTCTGAATCTTGTTGTGTGTGTGTTGGTTGACCGCGCATGCGCAACAGCCTTCGTGTGTACAGTAAACAATAGGTTCTTCTTGTTTCATTTTCTATTCCGAGTCCGTGCGGTCACGTGACAAACACACGCGTGCAGGTGGAGAGATGATTCCTAAAAACAGAAGCGTGCAGCCGGTGGACATGAAGCTCCTGCTCGTGTCCCTGTTCCTGCTGTGGGCAGTGTTCCTGTCCAGTGCAGGGCTTCAGGAGTCTGATTACACATCTGACTGGGATCAGACTCTCAAAACCATCAAGGACGGAATCCAAAACCTTTACACTTACTACAGATCATACACACTCCTCAAATACGCTCTGGATTTAACCTCAGGATCTGATCAGGTGTGTCAGTATCACTGCGCTAATGACGGTGAGCTCTGTTTTCATCTTCATCATCATCATCATCATCATAACGCGTACAGTGCACGTGGTTATATCAGAAATAACACCTCACCTTATAACTGCATTATATTATTATTATTATAAACACTTGTGTGCAGGAAAAGTGAACAATTAATAATAATAAAAAATAAAAACATTCCCTGTTAGTTCACGCTTTTAACAGAAACACGTGAAGCTTCATGATGCGTGTTCTTCAGGCATGCTGTCACACCTGCTGCAGGTTCCTCAAAGCAATGCAGAGAGAACATACATCTCATTGTTTTTCAGCCTGAAAAGCAGGAAATAAAACTGATGAAAGATAAAGTCGGAGTCGAAAATCACAGTCGGCTTGCTAACTAGATGATCAGTCACCATGAGCATTTATATAATGAATACACCTGAACCAACAGCATGGAGATAACATGCTGATGAGACTCATGGAATCGTAGACCAAGTGTAGATCTGGGAGGCATTAGTAATATCAAATCCCCAGGATCAGTCCACGCTGGAGGTCCTCTGAGATGGTCTTCCTGAATCACTAGATACTCCCTGATCTTGTGTAGAAGATTCCAGCATGATGATGCTCCTGTGCACATAGCATGCTCCATAAAGACATAATTGTTGGTGCTAAGATTGGAGTAGAAGAATGCAAAAGTCCTGCTCGAGCCCTGACCTTCTTCCTCAACATCTTTGGAATGAACTGGGATTGGAGAATCCTCACCTCCTTCAGCTTTCTTGCATCTGAATGAACACTAATCCCCACACGCCCCACAGAGAGAAGAGTGGAGCTCACGCCAGTGAGGAGAAGAAATCTGGATGCTCAACAAGCACATGTGGGTCTGAAGTTCAGGGGTCCACATACCTGAGGAAGTGTTTTGATGTGTGTCGGTTGGAGTCCACCTACGTTTTACCAGTGATTTTAGTATCTATAATAAAAACAGAAGTAACTTTACAACTACAGATAGAAAGATTGATCATAGATGAAAGGAATTCTGCATATTTATCTGTGATGTAATCGTTCATTAGGTTTCCTCTTTTTTTATCTGGTTCATGTCATTTTTCTTTGAAGGACTGAGACCTTTTCCCCGCCCGGGCTACCGCTCTTCTTCCAACGGCTGCGGCACTCAGCAAATGCCCGTGAGTCTGAAAGAAACAAGACTTTCCCCGAGGCTGTAAATCTCACACAGATTAGATGCAGATAATCTCAGAGTTACGGTTTTATTATCTTTTATTAAGATCTGAATTTTCTCTATTATTTCTTAACACTACCCTGTACTGATCACCGGACTCCTGGGTGGGCCAGGCCATGTCTCCACTTACCATATTACCATAGTTACGATAAAGTCCTCAGGAAGCATCTCCATGGTCAGTTAGAGATAAACCTGTATATCACTCCACATAGTAGATTAAATATATCAGATGGAGTGTCAATTCTGTTTCTGGTGTTTCTTCATGTATATCGTTATCTCACTCGGCTTTTCTCCGCAGTTTGATATCAAAATCCCAGTGATAACCAATTGCTGTAACGAACACGATCACTGCTACGACACGTGCGGACAAGAAAAGCGTGACTGTGATGAGCAGTTCCAGATTTGCTTGAAGAACATCTGTAGGAACCTTCTGAATGTGCTGGGGCTGGACCAGAAAGTACAGGGTAATCTACAGAGAACTCATTTTAGTTTGGAACACACTCATGGTGTTTTGAGAGACATATGCATGGTCCTGGGGTTTATTTTCAACACACTCACTCATTTAACGGTCTTAAGATCAAAGTATTCAACAGTCGCAACATCAGCAGTTCACGTGGAATTTTGAGCAGATTTTGTTATTAACTCAGGAAATTTACACAGATTAAGAAATCATACGAACACATCCATAAAAACACTTATTTAATAAAGTTGAGTGATGCAGAAAAAAGTATTGAACATGAGACCGTTCCTTCTGTTCTTCTGCCTGTGAAGGTCAGAATCAGCTGGTGACTGCAGGATGAGGGTCTTCACACAAATTATAACCCGAAGTTCTTTACCCAAATTTACTTTTACTTGTGTGACTGTTATTTTTAAATGTTTACCGTTTTCTTAAGTACTTTTTAAAACCAGCAACTTTATTTAAACACTTCAGTAAAATGTTAATGAAGTAACAGTTACTTTAAGTAGAATATTATATACCTTTTTACACACTCGGATTGAACCCACATCCGAATGCAAGTATTAAAGAAAAGCAATGTTGAAGTTCCATATATTGAGTATCAAACTTCAGATTAGCTTTAATGCATCTTTGAAATCATTTCACCAGATATCCAGAGCTGACTGTGATGTCTCAGAGGGTGCCAATATTTTTATTCAACTTCAACAAAAAGCTGGTTCTGAACGTTTTGGAATTTAGGACTGAAAATGAATCCAGCGCTGCTGAAAGCTTACAGGCCGTGGTGGTGGAACACGTTCCCTACTGTTTTCTCTGCAATAACTGTTCCTTCTTCCTCCATGTGTTTCTGAAGCTCTTGGTACAGAGCTCCTTGGCTCTTGGGCTGCTCTTCTCACTATCCTTCCATAGAATAGATTCCACTGATGCTTCTAAAGTTCAACCCAAAAGGTTGATTTCACACATGATCTGTGTTACATACATAAACATATCAAAATCTTTAAACTTCACTAGGCATCGTTGTGCACTGCCATGTGTGATTCTGTCTTTTAAAACAGATGTGTGGTATTAATATCTCCATTCATGTCTTGTTCTGTCTCTCTGAACCAGCGTGTGAATCAGGGCTGAATCTGGTCTTCAATGCCGTGATGCACCTGGGCTGTAAACCCTACCTGGAGAGCCAGCGTGCAGCGTGTGTCTGCCGCTACAGAGATCAGACAGGCCTGTGATCAGATGTGTTTGGGTTTGTGTGTGTGTGTGTGTGTGTGTGTATATATATATATATATATATATATATATATGAGAGCAAATTGCTTTACATCTCCATAGCAACTGCTACAACAAACATACTGAATAATGTTACTGAATAATTACTAGGATCGTGTCATATATAATAGTGACTCTTAAAGAGCACAATAAATAATACAGTGTCATATATTTGGACCCGCAACTTTTCCATGATACCGGATCAGAACCTGGTGATGGGAAAAATCTGATCTAAACACTTATACACATATATAAAATGGAGGTAAAAGAGTTTTTTTTTGTTTATGCTGGAAATGTCTACTGTCTCATAGACGGGAACCAGAGTGAACACTCAGAAGTGACAAAAGAAAAGTGTGTGTGTTTTTCCGGTGGTAAGAAGGAAGTGAACAGGAGAAGGTGTTGAGAAAGAACATAATGCTGAAGTTAAAAGATTCTTCCCTGATTATTTATTTGTAATGTTTTTTCTGTCTTGGTGGTGAAGAAAATTGTAAAACAAAACTGTAATAAAAGTCACAAAGGTTTGCAGATGTCAGTTTCCTGTACACGTGTGAAAGTGTAGAAACACCGAGTGTTTTATGGTGTTTGAGAGACTCATGTTTATTTTGTTTATATGCAACAGTATGAAGATTTCCTTGGACCGAACAGATCTATAACTGTGCAGATGTTCCACTTCTTTTCCACAAAAAAATCCTCCTTTATCATGAAGAACAGCTTTAAACACTCTCAGCACACGAACACTTCATTTCTCCACACATTCAGATTAAACTCTTGTGTCTCCAGTAAAACTCCTCACAGATGTTCTTCACTAGTTGGAAATTTTCTTCTTCATCTCAGAGCAGTTCAGTAGGATTGAGGTGCGGTGACTGAGCAGGTTGTTCCATGATAAATACACTCCAGACGTCTCTCTAAATAAATAACACGTACAGAACTTCAGCTCATCGTCTTGTTGTACGGTGAAGTCGTTACAATGAGCCGCAGTCCAGATGGAACTGCATGGTGTTGAAGTGTGGAATTGGAGCCGTGTTGGTTCAGGATTTCTTTCCGGAATCTTCACTGCTCCAAAACAACCCCAAACCATTAAACTTCCACCTCCATATGTGAGGGTGAGGGAGTCTGATCACATCTTCTCTCCTGTTCTTCATCTTACACAAGTTCTTCTGCTAGAGACACAAATGTCCCTTTTTTTGTTTTTGTGTGTCTGTTTTTTATTGAGTTTGCTGCATAGATACAAAAGGAACATGCAGGTGTCTCTTAAACCATTAAAGACTGTGTTTCCACACCTCTGACTGGTGCTGTAGGTATAAAGCGACTGCTATTGTATGAGTTAAAGAGAAAAATGCGGAATAATGAATTTTTGAACTAGAGGTTGTCTCTGTAATGCGTTTTATATCTAACAGATTAATACTGTACCGAATAATTTCACTTTAAACATCATGTAGATCAGCGGTCCCCAACATTTTTTGCGCCACAGCTCGGTTTAATGTGGGACAGTATTTTCACAGACCGGTCTTTGTGTGGAGGATAAATACAACAAAATAAAATAATACGATCATAAAAACTGGTATTTTCTAAATATAATAATAAACGTGAATCCACTGTGTTGTGTTTTGTTTATTTTTCTCTCTTGGGGGTTTGAGTTTAGCGGTAATGTATTATGTGTTAGCGGCCGGAGCTCCTTTAAGAAGGTTGTGGATGGAGGTAAGACATGTGACCGGAGCTCCTTTAAGAAGGTTGTGGATGGAGGTAAGTCATGTCATTAAGGCATCATGACCTGCATCAAGAGTGAGTCATAGACAGATGTGGAGGAGAAAATCCGGTAATTTTCCACAATAAAACATGGTTCAGAATCAGATCATAAATAAAACTGAAATAATGTAAGTTATATATTTTTTCTGTGCGGCCCCCCGGTACCATTTGACTTACAGACCAGGGGTTGGGGACCACTGATTTAGACGACTGGGTTTGTATGGAATGACATCAGTAATATGATTGATGTTGCTGCTTAATTGTTTTTGTTTTCTTTTTCTTTTTTTTTTTTATAAATGTCTCTAAATGAGGAGAGAATAAAAATAATGAACATCATCAGTGTCACATTACAGAATAAACATGAAGAACATTGAAATTATCTCAATAAACATGAAATCTCTATTTAAAGTCTGATTGAAATTGTTTGCAAATACTTTACCTTCAAATTATTAAACACAGAGATAATCTCAGAGATATCTCCAAGAAAACCCATAGATCTTAATTTATACTGCAATACATCACCATCCTCAATATTAGGAACATCTCCTCATTCATGCATTTATCCAATTCAACCAATCACTGTCAACTTCACGATCTATAAAATCACTCAGACAGCATACAGGTCAAGAACTCCAGCTGCTGGTGAACATCAGAGGGAGGGAGAATGTGATTTCATGGATTTTACCCATGCCATGGTGGTTTCAGAAACCACTGATCTCCTGAGATTTTTATTTATAACAGTCTTTAAAGTTTACACAGAATGGTGCAAAAAACTAAAAACATCCAGTGAGAATCAGGTGGTAGGGTCTAGTTAATGGGAGCGATTAATGGAGATAAATGGAGATGAATGGAGAAAATACAGACTGTCTGGAAACTTATGGTAATAATAATAGTAATAATATAGGAGAGGCAGGAAAAGGGTCTGAACACGTGCAAACAAAAACAACAAAGGAATTAAAATCGCACCAGGGCAGAGTTCAAACCAGAAGTTCAAACAGAGTTCAAACCAGAAACCCAGGCAGAACAGAGATCAGAAACAGGAAGAAGGTTGAGAACAGGAACCAGAGGAGGCAGGATGGCAAGAAACATCTCAGGGACACAAGGAGCCGGTGAGATAATCTGGCTGTGAGTTAATGTCTTTGGTGTCCTTAATTACTGAGTGGCACGGGAAAAACGCCAAGATGGCGCCAACCCAAAAGTGCGAAACCACCTCCAGACGGCCAGTTTAGTCGGTTGTCTGGGGAGTAAGAGGCGGTGGAAAGAAGATGCAAGGCCTCACAACCTGCCCTGGACAGGATTTGAGGTGGACCGCCACTGGGAAGAACTCCTTGGAGGTGGGGAAAGGCCAGACAAAGCGGAGAGCAAGCCTGGGTGCCAGACGTGATGAGGCGTAGCGATCTGGTCTGCGGGGACCAGTGGCAGAGCAACATCCTCTGTGGGGCTCGGGAGTGGAGCAACATCCTCTGTGGGGCTCGGGAGTGGAGCAATGTCCTCTGTGGGGCTCGGGAGTGGAGCAATGTCCTCTGCATGACAGACAAACATTTGTGTTTAAATGGTTTCCGCTGTCTAGTATAATATTTAGGTCTCTGTGTCCATGCTTGATTTACTGAACGTCGATTTCCATGCCATTGGCTGTTTCCTGTATGATTTTATGAACAAACCTGGTCATAAGTTCAGTATGTGCTTTTTGAGCAACACATTCAACATTCAGTCCCAATTTGCTCTTATAATTCTCTCCACTCTTCTGGGAAGATGTTCCACTGGATTTTGGAGTTTGCTTGTGGACATTTATGTTCATCGGCCACAAGGGAGTTGGTAAAATCAGATACTGGTGTAGGTGATGTGAGGAGACCTGGGGTGCAGTCAGTGTTCACCTTCATCCTATTCAATAGGTGTTGCATTTCGTTACTGTGTACCTCAACTATAATGACTATAAAGTTCCATCCATTGATCCATGTCTGTCTGTCTGATTGTATGTCTGTTTGTCTGTCTGTCTGTCTGTCTCTTTGTTTGTCTGTCTGTCTCTCTGTCTGTCTGTTCGAATGACACACCCATGACTTTTCAGAGAAGAAACGCTTTAAACGCGGAAGTTGTGCCTGTCCTTGATTGACATCTTCCTGGTCCATTCACGGGTTACTATCCATTCTTTCTCCAATCAAAGATTCCCAGTGGGCGGGGCTTATGTCATTTCCATGGTGCGTTCAGAAGCTACAGGTTAAACACGATGGCGAGCCAAGGTTCAGGTGACCGACTCTTCCTGTTTCAAATCACTTTTTACACGTTAACTGATTCTGTAAATCTCGTGCGTTTAATATGTGTGTTATGTAAATGTGTATATTTTTAGTTTGCGCTTGTATTTAATAGTAAACACGAGATTTCCGTGGAAAAAAAAACAAGTTTCCTTGTAGGAGTTCAGTGTGTTTCTGAGTCTTCTCGGTTAGTCATGTCATGACATGCGAGTTTATTATCTATCTTTACAGACGGGTTTTTTAACTCGAGTCTCAGATTTTCTTTATTGCAACATAAACATGCTGAGAAAGTGCTTTATACTGGAGTAGGAGTTGATAATAGTTTACAGGTATGCAGAGTTCACCTGCTTCGTTATTGTTGTAAAAGTGTCTGTTTGTTCTTGCAGGTCAGGTGGAGATGGACCATGATTCAGTACAGAGGTCTACTCCAGCAGGTCGCTTTTATTTTCATACATCCGTGCATTAAATACCATAACTGCATGTAGGAAGAGTGATCCAGAGTGATCCAGAGTGATCCAGAACTAATCATAAACCAAGTTGTGATGAAGCAGATCTACTGTTCCAACACCGAGATCTATTATTTCCCTATAAAACCACGTCCCAAGTGTCTGATTCCCTTTTATATATCGACGATGATAAATAATGTTACGTTGTACTGTATTGATTTATATAAAAGGTTTAATATTGTGGAAAGTGTGTTGAAAAAAGGTTCTCATTTACATTATAGCAGCTATAAATGGTCGTTCCTTCTGCAGAATTTCTTAGTTTACGTCGTCAAGTGTAGAAAATAAAAAACGAGCGCATTACCATCAACCTGGACTACCATCAGAGCTGCTGGTGTTGAGGATCCATCGTCACGTTCTGACCACTCACGAGCCGGGATCATAGTCAGGATTATACATTAAGGCACTTTATACATAAAGAAAGCCGAATTGGACAGGGTTACATTTTTCAAGCTTTCAGATTGTAAAGCGCTTTACAGAATTACAAATATAGTTTATATCGGACATTTAAATAACTTTAAAATTTAAAATCTCCACATTTAAGTTTCTCCTTTATAAATGTATCCATAATGAGTGAGCCAGTGGCAGCAGTAGCATCGTTAGATGAGATGGTATGAGGAAGAAACCAGCCGCGTTTGGAATCCCAGTGGAGCCACAGGTTCCACATAATGTTGAATCTTGTGGCTCTTCTGCAAAACTCCAAAAACAAGCCAAACATGTCCTTCCTGATCGACTGCCTCTGAGGATGCGGGTGAAGTGGAGGACTTTTGGGTAAAGTGTTCCATGGCCTGGGTGTGTTTTCTCTCAAACAGGTGTGTGATAAGACTCCTGAAAATCTCCAGCTTTTTCAAAGTTGACTGATTTTCCATGACTTTCTATACAACTCGTCTCCCAGCATTCTGGATTGTGATTGGCCAGAAAGCGTCAGCTGACAGTAATGCAGCTTTATATTGATGCGTTCTTCTTTCCAGAGTAACAGCTCGTTTTCCCAGGTATCCTACCCTGATTATAAACATGTTCACAAAAGGGCTTATTAGTTGACATGATGACGTTTTATGTACGGAAATGGTTTGTATTGTAGGATAGAGGAATTTGGAGATTCTGCAGGTTATTTAGCTCTAATAGAGAGAAGAAAGTGAGGTCGGGGAGGAATCGATTGTTTGTAGCTGCTGTTTTTGTATTTTTTACATAATAAAATTGACAAAAAAATGGTTAAACTTTACATAAAGCCCTGGAAGAGAATGATATGTAAAACCTGCATATTGTTGTTATTTGTCCAGGTTTGGGGGACGGCCCAATAGAGACAGACGCCTTTTATAGAAGGTAAAATCATCCATGAGGTTCCTGTGTTAAAGGACTGCTTAAACTCAAGAACCATGAAGATGGATTTGGACTGTAATTAATATAAAGAGTTTGTGATAGCGGTTTGGTGCTACAGTTTTACACTCGAGTCTCCATCAGTAAACCTCAGATCACCTTTTCAGGTTTCTTCCCCATGAAGCCTCATTAAGTTCAAGTTTTTCATTATGGATAAACTTATAGATAATAATGTATGACACTAAAATGTGCAGTCACAATCTTTATATTTCAGCACAAGCTATACAGATAACATCGAATTCAATTATATTCTGGATGTATTGTCTTTTAAAGTAATATTTATGTAATTGTGCTGATCTTTCTTTCTTTCTTTCTTTCTTTCTTTCTTTCTTTCTTTCTTTCTTTCTTTCTTTCTTTCTTTCTTTCTTTCTTTCTTTCTTTCTTTCTTTCTTTCTTTCTTTCTTTCTTTCTTTCAGCTCTCGTGTCATGGACCCCAATGAGGAGTACAACATGAATCACAAGCGCAGAGGTCTGGCTCTCATCTTCAACCAGGAGAACTTTTACTGGCATCTCAGGCTCAATTCTCGAAATGGAACCAATGCAGACAGGGACAACCTCAAAAGGAGGTGCAGAACCATAACACACATTAATATAGTGTAACACAATAACAGACAGTGTAACACACCGTGTAACACAATGCAACAGAAACACTCGCAATACACACACTGTAACACGTTGTAACAGAAACAATGTAACACCTCGTAATACACATCGCAATATACACTGTAACACAGCGAAGGAGGAGAAGGAGAGGAGGAAGACGTCTACAGAGACAGCAGGGAAAGGAGAAGTGGAGGAGAGTGGAGGTTCGGGTTGGTACTTTAAATATTGGTACTATGACGGGTAAAGGGAGAGAGGGAGCTGATATGATGGAGAGGAGAAAGGTAGAGATGTTGTGTGTTCAGGAGACCAAGTGGAAAGTGAGTAAGAGCAGGAACATTGGAGGTGGGTTTAAACTGTTTTATCATGGTGTGGATGGGAAGAGAAATGGTGTAGGGGTGATTCTGAAGGAAGAGTACAGTAAGAGTGTAGTGGAGGTGAAGAGAGTTTCTGATAGGGTGATGATCATGAAGCTGGAAGTTGAAGGGGAGATGATAAATGTCATCAGTGTTTATGCTCCACAAGTGAGTTGTGAGATGGAGGAGAAGGAAAGATTCTGGAGTGAGTTAGATGAAGTGGTAGAAGGTGAACGTAGGAATGAAAGATTGGTGATTGGGGCAGACTTTAATGGGCATGTAGGTGAAGGGAACAGAGGTGATGAGGAGGTGATGGTAGGTATGGCTTTAAGGAGAGGAATGTGGAAGGGCAGATGGTGGTAGATTTTGCTAGAAGGATGGAAATGGCAGTGGTGAACACGTATTTTAAGAAGAAGGAGTACTATAACACACCATAATATACACACTGTAACACACTGTAATGCTGTGTAATAAACACTGTAACACACCGTAATACACACTGTAACACAACATCATATACACTGTAACACACCGTAACACACACTGTACACATTGTAACAGAAACACTGTAACACCTTGTAATACACATTGTAATACACACTAACAGCGTAACCCACAAACTGTATCACTACACACTAAAACACACTGCAATACAGACTGTAATAAACCGTAATACAAACTGTGACACAGCATAATATACACTGTAACACACCGCAATACACACAGTGTAATACACACTCTGTAACACACCATGATATACACACTGTAACACATTGTGTATAGTGTGCGTAATGCTGCGTGATACACACTGTAATGCACCGTAATACACACTGTAACACACCATAACACACACTGTACACATTGTAACAGAAACACTGTAACACCTTGTAATACACACTAACAGTGTAACACACTGTATATAGTGTGCGTAACACTGCGTAATACACACTGTAACACACCATAATATACACTGTAACACACCATAACTCACACTGTACACATTGTAACAGACACACTGTAACACACTGTAATACACATCAGAAAACAGTGTAACACAAACTGCATCACTACACACTGTAACGCAGTGTAATACACACATCGTAACATACTGCAATACACACTGAAACACAGCATAATATACACTGTAACACATCGTAATACACACACTGTACACATTGTAACGGAAACACTAACACCTCGAAATACACATCGTAATACGCACTGTAACAGTGTAACACACAAACTGTATCATTACAGACTGTAATGCAGCATAATATACACACTGTAACGGACCGTAATACACACTGTAACGGACCGTAATACACACTGTAACGGACCGTAATACACACTGTAATGAACCGTAATACACACTGTAACACACCACAATACACACACTGTCATACACTGTCATACACACACTGTACTTTCAGGTTTGAACAGCTCGAATTTGAGGTGAGGGTTTATGACGATAAGAAACGGGACGATATTCTGCGCATTATTACCGAGGGTAAGCGCATACATCCACACTCTTTCACCAGAGACGTACGTCTTTCATTTCGCCCACTTCCTTACAATGATGATGACCTTTTTGCCCCCCAGCTTCAAAAGCTAATCATGTGGACGCTGACTGCTTTGTCTGTATGTTCCTGAGCCATGGTGAAAACGGACATGTTTACGCTTATGACGACCAGATCAACATCCAGGACATGACTTCCCTGTTCAGGGGAGACAAGTGTCCGAGTCTAGTGGGGAAACCAAAGATCTTCATCCTGCAGGTGAAAATAATCTGATGTTCCTCATGTTTAGTAGCTCAGTAGGAGAGTTTGATCCCTGCTGCTATCTTTGGACTTGTTTTGGAAAGTGACTGGTCTGTTTTTTTTTTTTATCATGTCATCTTTACTGGTCTAGAAATTTTGTCCTGCGATTACAGCACAAAGGCTAAAACGTGTGCAATTTTCACCTGAACACACACTGGAACACATGATAACACACTGCACCACATGATAACACAAACTGCACCACATGATAACACACACTGCACCACATGATAACACACACTGCACCACATGATAACACACACTGCACCACATGATAACACACACTTACATTACAACACACTGGAACACATTATAACATACACTGCACCACATGATAACACACACTGCACCACATGATAACACACACTGCAACACATTATAACACACACTTACATTATTACACACTGGAACACATTATAACACACACTGCACCACATTATAACACACACTGCACCACATGATAACACACTGCACCACATGATAACACACACTGGAACACATGATAACACACACTGCACCACATGATAACACACTGCACCACATGATAACACACACTGGAACACATGATAACACACACATGATAACACATGATAACACACACTGCACCACATGATAACACACACTTACATTATAACACACTGGAACACATTATAACATACACTGCACCACATTATAACACACACTGCAACACATTTTAACACACACTTACATTATAACACACTGCACCACATGATAACACACACTGCACCACATGATAACACACACTGCACCACATGATAACACACACTGCACCACATGATAACACACACTGCACCACATGATAACACACACTGGAACACATTATTACACACACTGCAACACATTATAACACACACTGGAACACATTATAACACACACTGCACCACATGATAACACACACTGGAACACATGATAACACATGATAACACACACATGATAACACACACTGGAACACATGATAACACACACTGGAACACATGATAACACACACTGCACCACATGATAACACACACTGCACCACATGATAACACACACCGGAACACATTATAACACACACCGGAACACATTACAACACACACTGGAACACATTACAACACACACTGGAACACATTACAACACACACTGGAACACATTATAACACACACTGCAACACATTATAACACACACTGCACCACATGATAACACACACTGGAACACATTACAACACACACTGGAACACATTATAACACACACTG
Organism: Silurus aristotelis; assembly: GCF_946808225.1. NCBI lineage: Eukaryota > Metazoa > Chordata > Actinopteri > Siluriformes > Siluridae > Silurus > Silurus aristotelis. The sequence continues at coordinate 34,403,760 of NC_139577.1, read as the reverse complement.
GAACACATTACAACACACACTGGAACACATTACAACACACACTGGAACACATTATAACACGCACTGGAACACATTATAACACGCACTGGAACACATTATAACACGCACTGGAACACATTATAACACGCACTGGAACACATTATAACACGCACTGGAACACATTATAACACGCACTCACATTATAACACACACTGCAACACACTAATACAGTGTAGCACACATTGTAACAAACAGTACAAAAAACATTGTAACACACACTAATACAGTGTAACACACAGACGGTGTAACCTTGTGATGCAGTTCAGTAGGATTTGGGTGCAGTGACTGGGCAGGTGATTACATGATAGATATCACTCCAGACGTCTGTTTGCTCTCTAAATAACACTCACAGAGTTTGGACATACTCTTCAGATCATCATCTTGTAGTACAGTGTAGTCTAGGGGTGTAACGGTACACGTGTTTGTACTAAACTGTTACGTGTGGAACATTAACAAATCTGAGTTCCCTCAGGAACATATTAATTGGTGGACCACAAGTTTGTTCATTCTCCGCCTCACACTTTAAGAGAATTTTCTTAATTTTTATTAAACTTGAAAACACACAACAATGCCAGGGGTGTAAAAAAAAGAACCTAGGGTTAGCGCAGTGTTACCGTGGCGACTCACTCCATACCACAAATACTGTTTGCAGTGTGGTGTTTTGTGCATGCGAGAAATTGCGTCACTTCCGTGTCATTGCTACTGCAGGCGATACGGATTCTTTTGCGTTTTCATGTCCGGTTGCAAAAAATGTCTCTTAAATGGAGAAACAATTCTGCATATCGAGTGAGTGAATAAATGAAGGAGGGAAGGAATGAAGACATTTAATAAAGTCTTCTGAAATAACCAGAACAGTTCAGTAGATCAAATTAAATTTTAAATATTAAATGTGAAACACACACACACTTATATACACATCTGTATTACCCACATTTAATTACATTTTTACATTTATTTTATTTAATCAATTTAATTTCTGCTCATTTTATTAATTACTCAATTAAATCAATATAATCAAAAAGTGCAATGCATTAATTTAAATTTATTCTATTTTATCTCTATATATTTTATTTTTTATAAAATATAATTTTGATATTATTTATCCAAGAAGGTATTTAAAAACAGTGTTTTTAAAATGTAAACTGTTGATGTTCACAAATGTGAATAATAATAAACTGTGTATAAACTATGTAACTTTGTATAAACTACAAGCACTTTTATGTTTTGCATTTCTTCCCCTGAACTGATCAATAAAATGAGAGGTTGATGTAGCATGCAGAGAGAAATCAGTACTCAGTGTCAGATGTTCCTGATGATTTTAGGTTGTACAAGACACAGCAAAGCATGCAGGGTCTGGATATACTGGACATGAACAATGTTCTCTTTAAAGACAAAATATAGACAAAACCTGATGTCTTGGATTGAGACACTGTCGCTCAAATGTGCTAATAAGAATATTGGGCCACGATTGGATTTGTGGGTCTGGGAGCAGAGGTTCATCACAATTCTAGAGGATATGTATGTGATGTTTGTGTTTGCATGTTTGTGTTTAAATGTCTGTCTGGTGATCAGGCGTGCCGTGGGGACAAACACGATGATCCGGTCACTCCCATGGACGTTGTGGACAGCAAGGAGGTCAATCAGATGGTGGTGGACGCCGGCGTGGTCCAGACACTTCCTGCAGGAGCCGACTTCATCATGTGCTACTCGGTAGCTGAGGGTGAGCCCTGAAACACACACCTCATAGCCTTCTGTTACTGTTGGGGCGTCAAAGTACCATCCAAATAAATATTATTTATTATAACATACACATGCATATAAAGTAATATTTACTTATTTAAAAAGCCTTTTGAACATTTCAGGCAACTATTAGTGTGCAGAATTATCACACAACTAAACGAAAAAACAAAGATTTTCCCATCTCACTTCTTTATTTTCACCTGTTAAAGTGAGAATAATAAACAAAGTCAAAATTTACAAATAAACATTTCTGAAATTTCAAAAAGAAAACCTCAGTGACCAGTAAAGCCACCCTTCTTTTCCAGAACAGTCACAAGCCTTCCATTCACAGAGTCAGTCAGTTTCTCGATCTGGTCAGAATCAACTTTTTGTGCAGCAGCAACCACGGCCTCCCAGACACTGTTCAGAGAGGTGTACTGTTTACCTTCACTGTACATCTCCTGCTTAAGAAGGGCCCAAAAGTTCTCAATAGGGTTAAAGTCAGGTGAAGAAGGGGGCCATGTCATTAGTTTTTTTTATCTTTAAGGCCTTTCCTGGCCAGGCAGTGGAGAACTTTGATGCATGTGATGAAGCGTTGTCTTGCATAAAAATCAAAGTCTTCCTGAAAGATGCAGACTGTGTCCTGTACCACTGTTGCAAAAAGTGTCTTCTAAAAATTGGCAGTAAGTCTGAGAGTTGATTTTGAGTCCATTTTCAACCCGAAAAGGTCCAACTAGCTCATCTTTAATAATACCTGCCCATACCAGTACCCCACCTCCACCTTGCTGGCATCGAAGTGGAGCTCGGTGTCCGTTACTGATCCAACCACGGGTCCATCCATCTGGTCCATCAAAAGTCACTCTCACCTCATCAGTCCACAAAACCTTTGAAAAATCTGTCTTCAGATATTTCTTCCCCCATTCTTGACGTTTCAACGTATGTGTATTATTCAGAGGTGGTCAGGTTTCAGCCTTTCTTACCTTGGCCATGTCTCTGAGAACTGAACATCTCGTACTTCTTGACACTCCAGGTTGGTTGCAGTTGTGGAATATGGCAGCACTGGAGGATGATGAGTTCCTGGTAGCTTCATGTTTAATTCTTCTCAAATCTTTGGCGGTTAATTTCAAGTCTTTTCTTCTCGACAGGTTTCTTGGGACCCTGTTGACTATTTGCTACAAAACGTTTAATGGTTCTGTGATCACGCCCCAAAATCTTAGATATTTTAAGTATGCTGCATCCCTGTGAAAGTCTTTTTACAATTTTTGACTTTTCAGAGTTAAATCTCTTTATGGCCTATTTTTCCTGAGGAGAAGAATCTGCCTAATAATTATGCACAACTTGATATTGGGTGTTGATCTCCTTAGGCCACACCCTCCCTCATTACACAAATAAACATCACCTGATATGCATTAAATCCAATAAGCATTCAAGTTTATACAGTTTGGACTTGGAAATTATGGATAAAATTATAATATGGTCAAAATAATCACTTGCCTAATAATTTTGCACACAGTGTAGATGGTAATTTCTATGCTAAAGGCAGGAGGTGGATCAGGGGTGCTTTATACTTTATATATAAAGTATAAGTATATTTTTTATTATATTGTACATTAATGATTATTCATTCTGACCTACACCCAGTTTCCCTTTCAAACACACACACACACACACACACACACACACACACACACACACACACACACACACACACACACACAGAGTGTTAATGTAGTATTTACTACTGAATGAAACCAGTCTGTCCTGTAAAACCACTACTGTCTATTTATAAGAATACAGGGGACAATAGATCATTAGAAACTCCAATATTCATGATTCTTTAACTCGACTGGATTGAAATGGATTTAGTTTATGTGTATTGGATTAAGTTTGAGTAGATTGGGTTTTAACTAGATTGGATTTAAAATGGATTAGGATTGGGTGGAGTGTATTGAATTTGAGAGGATTGGGATTGAGTGGAGTGGACTGCATTTGAGTGGACTGGATTTGAGTGGACTGGATTGGGATTTAGTGACTTGTATAGGATTTTATGTGGATTGGATTAAGTTTGAGTAGATTGGATTTTAACTGGATTGGATTTAGAGTGGATTAGGATTGAGTGGAGTGGACTGGATAGGACTTTAGTGGATTGGATTGGATTTTACTGGATTGGATTGGATTGGATTTGAGTGGATTGGGTTGGGATTTAGTGACTTGTATAGGATTTGATGTGGATTGGATTAGGTTTGAGTAAAATGTATTGGGCTTGGGTGTATTTATTAAGGATTTAAGTGGATTGGATTGGGTTTGGGTAGATTATTTTGGGGTAGATTGGATAGGATTTAAGTGTATTTGATTGGGTCTGAATGGAGTGGATTTTGATCAGATTAGGATCTAGTTGATTGGATTAGGATTTTATTGGTTTGGATTAAGTGAAGTATTTGTTGAATTGTATTTCATTTGAGTAGATGAGGTTGCTTTGGAGTAAATTGTATTTGAGTGGATTTAGTTTGAGTGAAGTGGATCGGATTTGATTGGATTTTGGTGAATTGGGTTTGTAAGGAGCTGAAACAGTAATATGGATAATATTGAGGGAAAACAGATTTGTTGTGTTTGGTCTGTAATATAATATAATAGAATGATGTGTGCTGATGTTGATCTGAACTTTTCCCCCATGCAGGTTTTTACTCACACAGGGAGACAGTGAACGGTTCCTGGTTCATTCAGGACCTGTGTGAGCTGCTGCATCACTACGGCTTCAAGCTGGAGTTCACCGAGCTCCTCACCCTCGTCAACCGCAGAGTCTCTCAGCGCAGTGTGGAGAGATGCAAAGAGCCTTCAGCATTCGGCAAGAAACAGGTGCCCTGCTTCGCCTCCATGCTCACCAAGAAGCTCTACTTCAGGTCCAGGCGAGGAGATTACGTGTAGACCCTCAGCTGCGCGCACGCCCACACACACACACACACACACACACACTACAGTCAGGGATTCTGATTTATCTTTTATCTTACAGCCATGGTGGAGTTTATTCAGCCACAATGTTTACAAAAGCTTGCAGGGTTTATTTACACTTGGGAGAACTTCTTTCCTCTACTGAGAAACCAATGAGAATGCATTGTTCTGGAAGAGACAAAATGAGGATAGTAGAGCCAGCATCAGAGGACCAATTAAAATCAAGGGTTATCTCAGGTACTTAATGAAAACGAGGCTGTATTTGGGGAACTGGTTAAAACGAATAAAAACAGATTATCAGGCTGGTTAACCAATCAGACATAATGCAGGAATAATTTAGAGAAATGAATACAAAGTACAAATATAAATAGGTTGGGGAAAAGAAGAGAGTGAAATTGAACTTTAAATGAGTGTAATCTACAGGGAGACATTAACATGAGAATGATTTAAACCGACCAAAAATGGAAATTTATATAAATAGAAAGAATGGAAATGGAGTGTTATTTAAAAGGGACCAATAAAAATCACGAGTTATCTAAAGTGAACCAATAAAATAAGAATGTTTACTAAAGGAAACCAATAAAAATATAGAGTTATATAAAGGGAACCAATGAAAAATTTAAAATTAGTTAATGGGAACCAGTGAAAATGGAGGGTTATCCATTGGGAATATGCAAATTGGTGGTTAAATCATAATAATTTTAAATTGAAAGGGAATACAGTAGATTATTAAATTGCAGGATTAATTCCAGGGGGAAAAAGAATTAAGATTGGGAATATATATATATATATATAATGGTGTTTTTTCTCAGGGATTTTCTAAAAGTGGATTTTTTTAATAGTGTATTATAAAAAAATGAGCAATAAAATGTAAAATTTTTTCCAGGCAACCATCATGTCAAAGCAAAATAAAAACAGATGTTACGTTAGAAAACCACCGGTCACAGCAGTAGAGATTTTCTTTTCCTTCAGGTGCTGGTTTCTGTAATCCAGATGTGAACCAGGTCGTACAGTGCAGATGTTCATTTCGCTTCCCTCATCCACGTGACTGTCTCTGGTTGTGTTGTTAGTAAAGAATGTACACACAGGCGAAAGTACCGCCGTTACCTGTTTAACACGTTCTAATCATTTTTGTAGTCTGAGAGAGAAAAGAGAGCAGAAGGTAATTTACAGGTTAGAGGTTGTATGGGGATTTGACTAAACACAGATTACTGTATATATACACACATTAACTCAATAATGTTCATGTGAACAGAATTGAAGCAGAATCTGTTCTCGAAAAATCTTAAATTTACATAAAATACGAAACTAAGGTTAAAAGGTACCAAAATGAGCAAAAAAAAAAAAAAGGACCTGAACACCAAACAAACCTCAAACAGCACCGTGATATGATGGCGTAAGGTTTTTCCTTGTGATTCTGAGAGATCTGATCAGATCTGGTGTGAACACAATATCAGAATCGAGTATAATCATGTTTGTGTAGTTGTTGATTCATTCTTCCCAAGTTACACTTCAAACTATAGAGTTTAGATTGTGTGTTTTAATAACAACACTAATTACTACTACTAATGACATGCCTTCAGAATAGGGCTTCTGATGGATCTGACTTCTAGATCTGACTTTTATTTGATCAGGACACTAACTGTGTGTGAAACAGAAACAGAACCTCGAAGCACAAATGTATTTGTATTTTTATTAGAAATATTTTAGTTAAAAATACGAAAAAAATGCAGCCTTTAGACACCGAAACCCTGAGGAACACGTTTAGAGTTTGTGTTTGTTCAGAGACACTACATTTGTGCGATCAGACGTGTCACCTTGCTGTATTTTTGATAAATCTGTGTGTTTGTTGTTATTTGCTTGGATTACTGGTGTTGGGTTTGCACTCTATCATACAGATGTGTTTTTATTCATTCGGGACGGTTGTGGTGAAGAATCTGTCTGTTTTCTCCGTTTTTTTGTGGCTGGTTTGAGTAATAAAAATCGTGAGCTGTGTGCGTTTTGTGTGTTTACTTTGTGCACTTTTGTTATGTGTTCAACAAAAACGTTTAGAAAAATGGTGATAATTCAGGCGTTTTTCCATAAAGTCAAATCCCTGTTTGTTTTCTTCCTCCTGCACCACAGCAGTTTCCCTTAAAGTTATGTGTTTATACCACAAATCACTTCCTGTTCTGCATTTCCTCTCGAATTCAGCCGCTCGTCGTGTTACTGAGAAACTCCTTTGTTCCGGATGATGCCAGAAAACTCACTCTGACACTGGAGACTCCTTCAATCCACATTCAATTATCCAAATTCCTTATAGAAAACGTTGAAATAATACCAAATTAAAAGCCGTTCCAGATAAACAGTCGCCTGGAGAACACTGAAATCCTGAACACTGAACAGCACGTCTCCACAAAGCCCAGGATGACGTGTTGAAGTGTCTCATAATCCTTATCAAATTTCATGGAACTAAAATGCAAAGAGAGTGAAGTTCAGAAGTTTCCTTTTTTGGATTTAGCTTATTTTTCAGTGTATGGATGTGGATGGATGGATGGATGGATGGATGAGTTGATGGATGGATGTGGATGGATGGATGGATGGATGTGGATGGGTTGATGGATGGATGGATGGGTTGATGAATATGTGAATGGATGGATGGATGGATGGATGGATGGATGGGTGGGTTGATGAATGGATGAAAGTGGGTGGATGTTTGTATGGATGGAGGTATGGATGGTTGGATAAATGTGGATGGATGGATTGATGGAAGGATAAATGTGGGTGGATGTTTGTATGTATACATGGAAAGATAGATGGATGGATTGATGGAAGGATAAATGTGGGTGGATGTTTATATGTATGTATGGAAAGATGGATGTGGATGGATGGATTATAAAAACGTAACTGGTGAAACACGCAGCGAGTCACCAATCAGGATCGAGCGCACGCTCTGTTTTACACGTGTTCTGATTGTCGCTTGTTGAATCTACTGATCACCAACATACAGTTCAGCATCAGTTCAACATCAAGCAGAACATTTAGAGAGGAATATATGATGAAGAAACTCCAGACTGGAACTCACCACAACACACGTGACCTCATTGATGTGATTTGTTTTGAAGTAGTTGAAAAGCAGGTTTTGTGTTCATGATAATTGTCAGTGTTTGAGTCTTTAATCTCATTCTATTAATAGATCAGTGTGCTGAGAGTCACATTCGAGTCTTTACACATAAACTGAGGTGATTAAGTGAAGAATCTTGTGATAAAAATGATAATAGGAACATTAGAGTTATAATAAATCACTACTTTTGATACTTAAGTAAAATTTGAAGGCAAACATTTTTGTACTTTTACTCAAGTGAAAGTTTAAAGGGACACTGAGTGAATCTCTACTTTAACTCAACTACATGATGTGTACTTCATCCACTGTTAATAATAAAGTATACTGTGTACAGACAAGCAGTTTGATTGAGTTTGGTCTTTTAAAAACAGTCTTATCGCATTAAGCCACATTAAGATTTTTCCTTACGTTCCTTACTGTAGAAGAAAAACACTAAACCATCCGTTTTCTGGACTCGGTGCACGTCTGTAGTTAATATGCTTTATTATTAATGTGTTTCCTGAGTTTGGTCTTTTAAAAACATTGCATGATGTCTAATCGGTAGCTGCTTCAGAGGTATCGTAATGTATCGTATCGTTGGCGATACATAAAAAGGTGCGAATTGCATCGACCCTTAGTAATGGAGCCTGCGCATCGCTAACACACACACACACACACACACACACACACACGCATGTTGGAGGGGCGCGTGAACGCTGCAGGAGTGCAGTCTCACGTGTGAGTGGGCTTTTTCGCGCACCGCCGCTTTAATGTGCACGCGGATCCGCGCAGCTGCGTGTCGCTCGTGAGCCTCCGCCGCTGCTCGCGCGCGCGCTTAAAGGAGACGCAACAAAGCGGCGCTGAGGTCGGAGCAGGGCCGCGTCTCTCCTCCAGACTGCTTCACTATCGCTTTAAGAGCTCCGCGGCTCCACGCGACGCTTTATTTTAGCGCAGAGTTCTAACTAAAAGTTTGTGGACGACGGGAGAAGAAGCAGGAGGAGTGTGCGGGGAGATCAGGGCTCGAGGAGGAACATGTCCGTGTGCAGGAGCAGGGCCTTCCATAACCGAAGCGCTTACACGGGTTTTGATCGTGTCTTCGTGGTTTCATGTCCGCTTGGATGAATTAAAAACCCCGAGTTGTGCACTGGTTTTCGGTCGGGGTGTGTTTGGGGGATGATGGAAGTGCAGCGAGCGGATAAAGAGATCCGGGAGGATGCAGACGAGGCCGCGCTCACATCCCCGGACTCGAGTGTGACCCGCACGCCGCGCAGGGCGCTCCGGGGCCGTGGGGCGACTCGCGCGAACTCCGCCGCTCCCTCCCCGGATACAAACGGCACCCCGAGCGCTGCCGGATCCGGACGGGTTCTGCGAGACCGCTCCACGCGATCCGTCCCCGTGTGGAGGAGGAGAGACCTCGGAGTCGACCAGCACGGTGATGATGTTAACGATGATGATGATGAGCAGGAGGAGGAAGATGAAGCGGAAGCTCGTCGCCGGAGAAAGACTTCGTGTCCGCGGCGCAAGAGGAACGCAGAAGCATCCAGAGAAAGCAAAGCTCAGTATGTAAACATCATCCCCACTTTAAAAATGTTCACATTTCCAAACAGCTGAGAACTTCCAGTCGTGCTCCAGGTTCTGTCAGGAGAAGAGCGAGGAGCTGGAGCTTCTGAAAGTTCTCTTAAAGTGCAGTGGGTTGGGAAGCAGGAACCAGCCCACTCCTTTTACCTGGATCAGGTGTGTGTAGAGTAATGCCCAGAATGAAGCTCCCATTATTATATCAGCATGTTACGGTGATCATGATATACGTTCTTCAACTACACGCTCGTCCTCGGTTATCAAACTGGAGATGAAGGACATTCTAACATCTTGCACAGTAAATAAACGAGATTTGTGTATAATTGTCCAACACCATCCAGAAAGTGGCAAATACACACCAAGTGTTTAGTGGAACTCGACAGATTAAAGACCCTGTACATGAAGATGAAGGTGTGAAGAGCGAGTGCAGTGGATGAGCTGCATTATTAGCACATGCTGTTGTTTAGTCATTTTACAGCTCTGTGAACATGACCTTTTATGGAGTTTTGTGGGTGGGACTAAATGTAAACATTAGCCATGCTGTAGTAATTAACTGCTATTTATAAAATATTAATGATCAGTTTAATTATCAGTGTGTTTGATATAAACGTTACACAGAATCGTTGCTCTTTCATCATTCCGGTTTTGTCTCTCAGGTGTGGAGACAGTAAGGATGCTGCAGGAACTCGAGGTAAAAAAACAAAAAGGTATAATTGTATTTATTTGTTTATACTGAAGAACATCTCATTTGTTGTTGTTTTTACTCTTTGTCAGGAAGCAGGCGAGCACAGAGCCGCAGCAGGACGCCGTCGTCTCGAGGACTTCGGGGTTCAGCGCGGGTCGTGTGTAAGAGCGAACCGGAGACCGAGAACACCTGCGGTACGAGGAGGGTCATGTGACTGTGCATTGGCACACCTTTACCGTCCCCGTCAGAGAGACGACTGAAGGGGTGCCAATACTTTGTGCAGTGTAACAGATGGGCATAAATGTGTGATTCTGGGATTGTGTCGTTTCTGATTTATTATTTCATGTGTGCAGCAGAAGAAAAAGAAAAAAAAACAACTGAGAAGAAGACAAGGTAAATTTTTATACTAAACCGTCTCTCTCCATCTGTCTCTCTCTCTTTCCTTCTGTCTCTTTTTGTCCATCTTTCTCTATACGCCTCACGCTCTCTCTGTCTTCCTCTCGCTCTCTCTCTCTTTCCTTCTGTCTCTTTCTCCCTTCCTTCGTCTGTATCCTCATCCTGATGTTCTGTTGTTGCTTCAGAAATACCAGAGTATTTAAAAAAAAGATGCTAATCTAACGTCGTAATTATAATATTAGGCCACACCCACACGACCAGGTGCTGTTTTATTACATTTATAATAGATAACACGGTCTGAGGTTTCTGCTTCTCCGCAGCACTGATGAGAAGAGTGAGATCGAAGTGGTGCTGGGTGAGGAAGAACCTACCTTAACCGACAACCAGAAGGACCAAACATATGAGTCTCAGGCCCTGAGGTACATCAATGCTTATACATCTCACACACACACACACACACACACACACACGTTCATCTAGATAACAAGGCGTTTAACTAGGTACACAGAACATCACACAGGTAATACAAATAAAACGACTGTTTTACAGTGAGGATGATGGAGTGAGCAGTGATGAAGACTTGCCCTTTAAGGACGACCTGAATGACCAGAGCTATGACCCAAAGTCTGCAAGGTGTGTGTGTGTGTGTGTGTGTGTGAGAGAGAGAGAGAACAGGAAGTCCATATTGTGAATAATAATAATAACCTACATCATGCATGTGCTTGACGCAGAGACGGTCAGAAGCAGAGGCGCAGAGCTCCACCACGGCCCAGAGAGAAGAAAGAGAAAGCAGCTGGAGGAGAGAAAGAAAAGGAGAAAGAGACGGAGGTGAAAACAGAAGGAGTGGAGATGACCGATGTGAAGCAGGAGGTCGGGGAGGGGGCGGAGCCACCCAGGAAGTGAGACATCTTTTCGTCCAGATTTACGCTGTTTTGACGACGTGCGATGGAGCGATAAAATAAAAGAACAGTGCTAAAGGAAATAAATATGAATGTTAATTAATAAATATAATTATAAATAATAAAAATAACATGGCACTCTCCGTGCAGCGCACAGTCTCACGTGTGAAAACGAACACCACTTCACATCAGTGATTCACCTCTAGAGGTCGCTCTCGAGGCAGTGGAAAAAATCGGATGCTATGCAATTCAATATAGTACAGCTAGTTCACACTTTTGTTCAGAAAGACAGCAGATCATCAGTTTACTTAAGTGCCTTCTGACACATGACTATTCTAATACAGGCCTTTTGTATTGCAAGAAAATCGCACTGCTGAAATGTTATTCTGCAAGTAGCCTGCAGTAGCACTTTTCCACCAGAGATGGTGCCAATTCACAGAATAAAACCCCCATCACTTAAATGAAATGAGACCCAATAAATCAGATGTTCTGCTTTTTTTCTCCTTGTTGTGCTTTTGATTTCGACTTCTGGATCTGATCCTGCAGGAGAGGACGGCGGCGAAAAGATGACAAAAGCCCCCGTCTTCCCAAGAGAAGGTAAAAAGATCTGGGTGTGTGCACGTGTGGGGGTGTGTTGAGATGAATTTAAACAGGTTTGTGTGTTTGCAGGAAGAAGCCGCCGGTGCAGTACGTCCGCTGCGAGATAGAGGGATGTGGAACTGTTCTCGCTCATCCGCGCTACCTACAGGTGTGTGCTCAAGGTGTGTGTGTGGAGCCTTTTTTTTTGTAAAAAAAAAAAAAGTTTATCTCTCGCTTTCTTCCCATCAGCATCACATCAAATATCAGCACTTAATGAAGAAGAAGTACGTGTGTCCGCATCCGTCCTGTGGCCGTCTGTTCCGCCTTCAGAAACAGCTCCTGCGGCACGCCAAACACCACACCGGTACAGAACAGTAGCATTATTGTAAAAAAAAAATTTTGTGATGGATGAGCGTTCAACAGAAGGTGAAGCAGAGGATCCAGACGATTAATTTTTGGATGTGTGTATGTGTGTATGTGTGTATGTGTGTATGTGTGTATGTGTGTATGTGTGTGTGTGTGTGTGTGTGTGTAGATCAAAGGGACTACATCTGTGAGTTCTGCGCACGTGCGTTCAAGAGCTCTCACAATCTTGCTGTGCACCGCATGATACACACTGGAGAGAAACCACTGCAGTGAGTCTCACGCGCACACACACACACACACACACACACACACACACACACGGTCCGGCTCCCAGGATTCGATCCCAAACATCTTATTCCCAAAACGGTGTCTAATTGATTTGTGTTTATTTTTTTTCTCCATGCTCCAGGTGTGAGATCTGTGGCTTCACCTGCCGTCAGAAGGCCTCCCTGAACTGGCACATGAAGAAGCACGACGCAGACGCCTCGTACCAGTTCTCCTGCGCCATCTGCGGCAAGAAGTTCGAAAAGAAGGACAGCGTGGTGGCTCACAAAGCAAAGAGCCACCCGGAGGTCCTGATCGCAGAGGCGCTCGCCGCAAACGCCGGCGCCCTGGTCACCACGGCGACACCGACCGCCCCTCACGTGGGCCCGGTCGTGCTGCTGGACCCCGAGCCGTCTCTGCACGCCATGCAGGTGCCCGTCACGCTCACGCTGCCCTCTACTGACGAGCCCAAGAGCGAACCGGGAGGGGGCGTGGCTTCGGCGTCACACCCGACTCCTTCCAATCAGACGCTGCGGTTTGTCTCCGCCCCCGTGTCCCAGCAACAGCTGAGCGTTCAGGCATCCCCACAGATCGTCCACATGACCTTTACCACCCTCTCACACCCTTCTCAGCAGCTCCCCCTGCTGTCCGTCACACATCAGCTTCCCCCCAGCACTAGCTCCGCCCCCTCCGTCTCACTCCTCCCACAGATCACCTCTGTTGCGTTCACCGCCGAACCCGCACCTCCTCCACCTCCTCCTCTTTCCTCCGCCTCCTCTCCACCCCCTCCTCCTGCTGACAGGAAAGAAGGCGGGGCACTCTGGGAGGGAGGGACTGGCAATGTGGGTGGGGTTTGGGAAGCGGGCGGGGCCGGCGAGTTGTGACGGACAGCTCAGACGGGACGATCCAAGCAGTGATGGAGATTAGATTTTCATGAAGGAATTTTATGACCGTGGTAACCATGGAAACCCACATAAAGGACAAGTGGATACACTGAACGTAGGATAGCTAGCGGTTAGCTAGGACGTGTTTGAACATCTTGCATCTTTTTTTTTTTTAAAAGAAAGTTCATGCTACTGGATAAAAATAAATTGCCCATATTAATAATAATAATAATAATAATTAACGACCATCAACGACGGGAACGTGCTTCTCACTGCCTTTAACCACTGCTACACGTCATTCCGAGTTTCTGAGACGTGAAAGTGTGTTGCTGTAATTTCCGACACGTCCTGAACCCATTCCTCCTCAGTGAACTTCCTCTGAAATGAAAATCTACAGGACTTTAGATCTAGTGTGTACTCGGACTAAACTTTTGCTAGGTTTCTAGACGTGTGTGTGTGTGTGTGTGTGTGTGTGTGTGTGTGTGTGTGTGTGTCTCAGAATGTTCTCAATGTGTTTTTTTTTTTTTTTGTACATAAACACATTTTTATTTTGGATATTTAATTTCCTACATGTCCGCTGTAATTCTTGAGTCCATTTGAAATTTTTTTTTTCTTCCTTCCTGTGCTTTTATTTTTTTCATCTGAACACTGAAAGCGATAACCTTCTAATAACGGGCCTCTAATAGATTTCTGATAGACGTGTAATGTTGTTTTTTTTTCCTCATTCGTGTTCTTGTTTTGGGGGGTATTTATTATTAAAGCCACGTGTCTCCTGTATCCTAAACGGGACTGAACTGGTAGCCGTTTGCTTTCCTCCGTGTGAGCAGCATTAGGATTTCGTAGCTCTGATGGAAATAAGGAAACGTAGCGTCAAAGATAATTGTGCAGCGGGTCACAAAAATCATTTTTCAGCTCTGCAAAAAAAAAAAAAAAAGGGGGAGGAGACAAATTTTATTACTTTCCATTTACAGCACGGAAATGTTCCTGTACGTGTGATGTGATGTGAATAATTCTAAAGACTTGAAGTTCTTCTGCTCCTCAGAAAGGTGTGGGTGTAGTTATCAATTTATTAAAAAAGAGATATCAAATTTTTCATTCTGCGATTGTTAAACACAGATTAATCTGCGGTTCACGTGTTAAACTGAGTCATGATCCCTGCGGATCAGCTGCGATCTGTTACACTTCTAGTCAAAGAAGAAACCTGGAGCTTTGCCCTGGAACCATTTTTATTCATTGTGTAGATTTCAAGTCATTTTACACTAAATAGAAAATAAACACACACACACACACACACACACACTCCAGGAAGGGTTTGAACAGATGCTACATTTTATATAAATCTCTCAGTCTTACTAATCATGTACAATAAACATGTCTACACTCTTCTTCTCCTCCTCTGCCTCTCTGTACGTGTGTAAACAGGAAGTAAATGATGTCACTGTGGTTCCTGATAATAAATAAAGGACAGGAAGTCATCGGATTCCCGGGAATCTGACTACTGCGCTTTATAATCCGTCTGTGAAACCTTCAGTGTGTTATCGGTTCCTATAAACACGTCTGTCCCGTGTGGTCACATGATCTTATCTCCTATAAAGCCATGGCCTTTTTTTCCACAGGTACGAATCAGTCGACTCACGTGTGAGCTGTAGGACGCTGACAGACGTCTGTCTTGGACTGTCTTTTGCTTCTACAGAAAGATTTTCTGAAACCTATTGGAAAAAACAGCAGGTGTTTTAGGAGCTGAAATGATCAGATGTTCCTGAGCCTACGTTCTCATGATGATTCCAGGAGGTAATGGTGTGTTCCTGCTCTACAGCTGGACTCTGTTCATACAGATGTGTAGAAGTGTGTAAAAGGTTGAATCTGCTGGCAATTTTTTTCTGATGATCTGAACACGTTTTGGAGAAATTATGATGCAGTGTCCGTTTCACGTGTTTCAGTATTTAGTACAATCAATTAGTGAAGGAGGTGTGGCCTCTGTGTGTCTGTCTCAGTGAAGGAGGCGTGGCCTCTGTGTCTGTCTCAGTGAAGGAGGTGTGGCCTCTGAGTCTGTCTCAGTGAAGGAGGCGTGGCCTCTGTCTGTCTCAGTGAAGGAGGCGTGGCCTCTGTGTGTCTGTCTCAGTGAAGGAGGCGTGGCCTCTGTGTGTCTGTCTCGGGGAAGGAGGTGTGGCCTGTGTGTCTGTCTCGGGGAAGGAGGTGTGGCCTCTGTGTGTCTGTTTCAGTGAAGGAGGCATGGCCACTGAGTGTCAGTCTTGGTGAAGGAGGCGTGGCCTCTGTGTGTCAGTCTGAGTCAAGGAGGCATGGCTTCTGTGTCTCCATTTCAGTGTTAAGAATCTGCTAAAACACACCCTGAAACGGCGATCCTTCACACATTAGCTCACACCTGAAGTAATTCTGACTACACACACACACACACACACACTACCCTGAGTTTAGGTCTAATTTCTCCCACTCAGTCTTTACGTGCGTGTGTGTGTGTGTGAGGCGCTCTGCATGGCGTACTGTTTCAAAGCTCGTTTGGGAGGGATGAGACTATCACACACTCCCACTCTGTGCTTCTTTCTCCTGCTCTGGTTCTCCTCCTTGTCTTCTCTTTCCCTCTCCACAGCCGAGTCCCTGCAGGCCGGAGTGTGTGTCGCAGTGCTGTTCGAGTCTGAGACCTGAACACTGGGTTCTGCTACACTCTGCTGCAGGTCGCTGTCGTGAGCAAACTTGCACCGGATCCCGAAACGGCAGCGCCCGTTTTTCCTGTATGCCACACACACCTTCTTCCCACCGATGTGCGTGGGTCGGGCATTGGCCATCAGTGGGACATGTTTTTGGAGCGCGCTGATTTTCTGTTCCACTTGTTCTTTAAACGGGTTGGTGAACACGCTGCCCCCGGCCGGAGCGCAGAACCTTCCCAGAGCAGGAGGAGGAAGTTTTTTAGAAGCAGGAGTGACTGCAGGAGGAACTGTATCCTCTGGGGATGACTGGATGTTCACTGGAGAACGTCGGAGTTCCAATTCCTGTTCCTTCTCGTCTTCACACTCGGAACTGGACTCGCTCGAGGCTGATCCACATTCCAGCAGGAAGTTGTGGGATTTCTTCTGGTCAGAGTTCTCCTCATCCCTGCACAGAAATATTTATTACAAGCTACTTTTCATATTTTAGGGCTGAAGTTTGCACCTGCTGAAACCTCCTGTTTAGCATCATGAGTCTGACAGATGAGACTCGGGTAGGGGGCGTGGCCTCGAGTCTGAACCCGGAATTAAGCATTAAACGTGATTCTGCATTTTATAGCTTACATTAATTTAGCATGATGCTAAACTGATGACTGTAAAGAGGCCTGAATTAGCAAATAATCAGCCTCATAGTTCAGAATATATATACACGTGTGTGTGTGTGTGATAATCTTACTTTGATGCTCCGCTCTGTATTTCCGCTTCCTCCTCTGACTCAGATGAGTCTCCATATCCCACTAATGAGTTCATCACCTCAGGTTATTCCTTTTATTGTTTGTTAATATCTTTTCCTCAGGTAAATGTATTTGTTTATATCATGACCCTCGGTCCAAGCCTGTTAATCCGGAAGTCGATTTTTCCTCGGCTCTCCGCTGCACTGTGGACGCATGCGCAATACCGCCATCGCGAGGCAGGTAGTGGAACTGCGAGGTGGCATCAAAAAGTTTTGTAACACGTCAACTGATGGCAGCACGAGGCTGCACGCACAGTCACAGAGTGCACCGAACTTCATAAGTCTGCCAATTCTGACATCATTTCTCGCAATCCCCACTTTATTTCTCTCCATTCTGACTTTTTTTCTCTACAGCCAACTCCCTGCAGGCTGGAGTGTGAGTTCTGCTACATTCTGCTGCAGGTTGCTCAGTTAAATTCCGACTTTATTTTTTCACAGCTCAATCTATTGATTGTAGTCTGTTTAATTTTTAATGTGTAAAGCTTTCCAGCACTGCAGAGGGGGTGAGGCTCTTTGATTGGCTAAAAAACCTGGACTTGTGAGGAAAATAAAGTCAGAAGAAACATTTATGTGGCGGACATGGGCTTCCACTTTGTTTAATGAACTATTAAATTAGATTCAACTGTCATTATGCAAGGTACATCTACAGAGCCAATGAAATGCAGACACCTGAGCAGTTAAGGGTTCAGGTTGAGGGTTAAGGTTGCTCAGGGGCCCAGCAGTGGCAGCTGAGATTTGAACTCATGACCTTCTGATCAGAAGTCCAACATCATACCCACTTAATTGATCAATATATTCATAAGTGTATGGGAAAATTGTGCATGTTTATCTGTAATTTTATTTATTTCACTAAAGGAGAAAACTCAGGAATTTGATCTCTAACCCATATTTCAGTGTCTGGACAGAGGAAACTGAAGAACAAACCTTTCTCTCGTTGGCCTCTGAGAAAAATATGACTCTTGGATCTCTACCAGGCCAAAACTTTACAAGAAGGAAACTACTGCAGGAAACAGATATCCTGCTGTTTCAGGACCAGAGTTTAAGAGCAAACATGACATGACAAAGTTTTTTACCTTTACATGAATTAAAAGATGATCTCGAGTTCATTTTAACTCCCGAGTCTTGCATTTCTTCTTTAAATTCACAGCTTTAGTGTAAAGTTATTCAGCAGATCTTTTGATCTTTAAGGACAACCCACAGATCTTCCCCTACAGTCCTGAGGTAACTAGGGACAATCAGCTGTCCTTTTCTTCTCACATTGCCAATCTAACATGCTCATAAGGATTTTTACTTTACAGCAGCATTACAATTCGTCCCTTTCTGTCCACACAAGATGCTTAGATGCTTGTTCAGTCCCTCAAATTTAATTCATGTTTATTTGTGTTGCACTTTTAATAATGAACATCATCTCAGAGCAGCTTTACACAGATAATGTGGTGGTAAAAATTAAGATGTTCTTTATAAGTGTAAGTTTGTCCCTGATGAACAAGTCGGTGGCGACTGTGGTGAAGGAAAAACTCCCTGAGATGCAAGGATAAAACCTTGAGAGAAACCAGACTCAAGAGGGAACCTCATCCTCATCTGGGTGCCACCAAATGTCTATTTATTACAGATAAAAGATGTTGAGGTGCAGTGATGATGATTAGAGCAAACTGTAGTCCTGAGTCAGTGTAGGAGACTGTTGATATCAACTACACTCCAAATCCATCCTCAAAGCTCCTTTTCTTACAGAATTTCACGGATCTCCAGGGTGTTGATGAGAAACATCAGCTGCACAGAGTCGCCTCCAATAGAAGAGAACACTATCCAAAGGCAGACCTGGACTAATTTGGCAGATCCAAGGAGAGGAGATAGGCAGGAACAGTGGTCTCTGGAACTTCAGGAGCATGTTTAATGAGAGAGAGAGAGAGAGAGAGAGAGAGAGAGAGAGAGAGAGAGAGAGAGAAAAAGAGAAAAATAGAAAAAGAGAGAGAGAAAAAGAGAAAAAGAGAAAAGAGAGAGAGAAAAAGAGAAAAAGAGAAAAGAGAGAGAAAGAAGAGGGAGAGAAGGATATGGATTATTAAGTCTCCTTATTGTTGTATGAAAGTTAAGGACACTGTGCAGTTTGGACTCTGGTAAGACTCACTGTAGCAGCAGAACTAAAAGGGAGAAGCAGAAGGAAACACAGACATGAGGATCTCTGGGATAAGAGACGACCCACCACACCACCATCAACAAACCTGAGTGAACGTGTGAGAGTGAGAAGACAACAGCATACAAATATCCCAGTTCACCAAACACTCCATATCCATGATCCCTCCAGATCTGCTCCTTTACCTCACAAACACCTACTGACTAAAAACTCCACTAAATAAATATGTGTTCAGACTCGACTTCAACACTGAGACTGTGTCTGAGTCCCAACACTGATTGGAAGGTTGTTCCATAACTGTGGTGTTTATAAGAGAAACATCTGCCCCCTGCTGGAGTCTTTATTATTTGAGGTACCAACAAACAGCCTGCACCTTTTGATCTAAGTGGGCATGTGGGTTTATAATGGTACAGAAGTTCACTCAGATACTGTGGCCTGGACCTTCCTCTAATAAACTAATTTCTAATCCCATCCATCATCGTTGCTCCCAATGAAAATCTCAACATCTTTTACTCAATGCCACTGTCTCTAAACCATACAACATCTCAGGTCTCACCACAGTCATATAAACTTTCCCTTTCACTCTCACAGATACTCTTCTATCACAAATCACTCCTGCTATCACTCTTCTCCACCCACTCCCCCCTGCATGCACTCTTTTCTTCACTTCTCTAACACACTCTCCATTACTTTGCACTGTTGACCGCAGATACCTGAACTCCTCCACCTTCTCCACCTCTTCTCCCTGCAACCGCACCCCTCCACAACTCCCCTCACATACTTCTCTGACACACCAGACTTCCTGATACAATACCACAACTCCTCTCTCCACCCTGTCGTACGCTTTCTCTAAATCCACAAACACACAATGCAACTCCTTCTGACCTTCTCTATACTTCTCCATCAACATTCTCAAAGCAAATAAGGCATCTGTGGTGCTCTTCCTCGGCATGAAACCATTCTGTTGCTCACAGATGGTCACCTCTTCTCTCAGCCTGGCTTCCACTACTCTTTCCCATAACTTCATGGTGTGACTGATCAACTTAATTCCCCTGTAGGTACTGCAGGTCTGCACATCTCCCTTATTCTTAAAGATCAGTACCAGCACACTCTCCATTCCTTAGGCATCTTCTCACCTTCCAAAATCCTGTTAAACAATCTGGTTAAAAACTCCACTGCATCTCTCCTAAACATCTCCATGCTTCTACCGGTATGTCATCTGCCAACCGACTTTCCACTCTTCATCCTCTTAGTCGCTGCTCTCACTTCCTCCTTACTAATCCTATCCACTTCCTTCTTCACCATCTCCACACCATCCAACCTTCTCTCTCTCTCATTTTCCTCCTTCGTTCATCAGCTGCTTAAAATACTCCCTCCATCTTCTCAACACACTCTCCTCACTAGTGAACACATTTCCATCTCCATCCTTTATTGCTCTAACTTGCAGCACATCCTTCCCAGCTCGGTTCCTCTGCCTGGCCAATCGCTACAAATCCTTTTCTCCTTCCTTAGTGTCCAACTTCTCTTACAGCTCCTCATATGCTTTTTTCTTGTCTTTCACCACATCCCAATTCTGTTTCTCCAACCTCTTTCTCCTTCTGCTCTCCTGCACTTCCTCATTCCACCACTACGTCTCTTCCTTTCTATTTCCAGATGTCACACCAAGTACTTTTCTAGCTGCCTCCCTCATCACTTCTGCAGTAGTTCCCCAATCATCCAGCACCTCTTCACCACCACCGAGCTCTTGTCTGACCTCTTCCCTGAATCTCACACTACACTCTTCCTCCTTCAGTTTCCACCATCTTATTCTTCTTTCAGTCTTTACTCTCTTCCTCTTCTTCTTCACCTCCAAAACTATCCTACAGACCACCATCCGATGCTGTCTAGCTACACTGTCCCCTGCCAACACCTTACAGTCTCCAATCTCCTTCAGGTTGCATCTCCTACATAGAACATAGTCCACCTGTGTGCACCTTCCTCCACTCTTATACGTCACCCTATGATCCTCCTTCATCTTAAAATACGTGTTCACCATCATTTCCATCCTTTTAGCAAAATCTACCACCATCTGCCCTTCCACATTCCTCTCCTTAAAACCATACCTACCCATCACCTCCTCATCACCTCTGTTCCCTTCACCTACATGCCCATTAAAGTCTGCCCCAATCACCAATCTTTTATTCCTAGTTTCATCTTCTACCACTTCATCTCACTCACTCCAGAATGTTTCCTACTCCTCCACTTGTGGAGCACAAACAGGAGGCAGATTTCTACCGGTACCCTGTTGGTTAACGATACCTGTGGTGATCGTTGGTAACCCGGGCCTCGACCGATCCGGTCTAAAATTCTGGTTCGTGATCCGTATATTTGATTTGGCACATGTTTTACGCTGGATGTCCTTCATAACAAGACAAGACAAGTGCAAAAGACAACACAAGACAGTGTAGGACAAATACACAAAACACAAAATAACACTGCCAGTAAATTTACTGTGGATGTGCAAAAATGGATGTGCAAAAAAACAGCATGTAAACGATTCTAAAATAATAAATATTATAATATGAGTGTGTGTTTGAGTTCAGATTTCTAGTAGCTCAGTATCACACAGTTGAGTGTGTGTGTGTGTGTGTTTGTGTGTGTGTGTGTGTGTGTGTGTGTGTGTGTGTGTGTGTGTGTGTGTGTGTGTGTGTGTGTGTGTGTGTGAGTGTTTCAGTTCAGTTCTGTGTGTTGAGGAACCTGATGTCTTAAGGGAAAAACAGTCTGGATGTGAGCCCAAAATGCTTCGGAAACCTATTTCCTAATGGTAGGAGAGTAAAGAGTGTGTGTGAGGGTTGTGTGTGTGATGGGTGTGAGTGAAGTGTTTGTGAGAGGTGTGTGTGACGGATGTGTGGGGTCATCCACAATGCTGTTGGCTTTGCGGATGCAGGGTGTGGTGTAAATGTCCATAATAGAGGGGAGAGAGACTCTGACGATCTTCTCAGGTGTCCTCACGATCATCTGTAGGGTCTTGCGATCCAAAACGGTGCACGTCACAAAACAGGCAGTGAAGTAGCTGCTCAGGATGCTTTCAATGGTCCCTCAGTAGAACATGGTCAGAATGTGGGGAGGGATATTGGCTTTCCTTAACCTTCTCAGGATATAGAAACGCTGGTGGGCTTTCCTAGTGATGGAGCTGGTGTTGAGTGACCAAGAGAAGTTCTCCGCCAGATGAACACCAAGGAATTTGGTGCTCTTGGCGATCTCCAAACAGGATCCATTGATGATCAGTGGAGAAATGCCACTCTTTGCTCTCCTGAAGTCAACAACCATCTCTTCGATTTTGTCAACGTTCAGAGACGGATTGTTGTCAGGAAGTCCAGTCTGGTTTCAGAGGGAGGTGTTCAGGCCCAGTAGGCTCAGCTTCTCAATCAGGTGCTGAGGGACCATTGTGTTGAGTGTTGCACTGAAGTCTATGAACATCATTGCTACATATGAGTCCTTATCCTCCATGTGGGTGAGCACCAGATGGAGGATTGTGGTGATGGCATTGTCTGTGGAACAGTTTGGACGATTCATCAACTGCATTGGGTCCACAGAGGGTGGTAGCTGGGTCTTGATGTGCCTCATGACAAGCCTCTGGAAGCACTTCATCATGATGGGTGTGAGTGCAATGGGGCAGGAGACTATAGATTTCTCTTCTTTGGCACGGGGACGATAATTATTGTCTATAGGCACGTAGGAACAACTGTGCTGCTCAGGGAGATGTTGATCAAGATGTTGGTAAAGACATTCACTACCTGTTCTGTACATTCCATGATTTCTCTGCCAGGAATGTTGTCTGGCCCAGCGGACTTCTGTGCATCAACTCTGCAATGAAGAGTCTATCGTGGATAGACACTTCAGCCGTGGATAGACAGAGCACCTGGTCACTGGGTGGAGTGGTATGCGCCTGTGATGTTTGTGTAAACAACAACCAGTGTGTTTTCTCCTCATGTTGCAAAGTCCACATTCTGATGACATTTAGGGAGCACAGTCCTGAGATTTGCGTGGTTAAAATCTCCAGTGACAATAAACAAAAAAGGTCTACATCTCACAACCATAAACTCCACCAGCGGTGAGCAGTAGGTGGAGATGAGGACACAGTTCTTACACCATTCCGTGTTGATGTAAACACACAGACCTCTGCCGAGAGTTACTGCACAAAGTTGCGTTTCTGTTGGCACGAAACGCAGCTAGCCCATCCAGCTGAATGGAGGCGTCTGGAACTCTGTCGCTCAGAAACATCTTTGTGAGCACAAAGCTGCAACAGTGTCTATACTCACCCCACGTAGCTTGCTGGAGTCTGCTGGAGCTTGCTGGAGTCTAGTCTAAACGGAAAGACTAAAGTCAATAAACACAACAAGATCTTTGACTGCTGTACACACTGGGACAGAAACACCATCCAGAGATGCTACGTAATCGGAAAGTTCACTTCTAGCTGCATGTGGTTCTAGTAAACTAGTCCTAGTACTTCCGTCATATCCGAGTTGAGCAGAAGAAAGTTATCAAGCATCCACTGTCTAATGTCCTTTAAACACACCTCAACATGGTTAAACTGATCTCTCTCATCTGGCTTTACTGAATTATACAACTGTGTATCATCACTATAGCAATGGAAGCTAACACCATGTTTATGAATAATTTCACCCAGAGGCAGCCTGTTTGAAGAGAAAATTAGTGGGCCTAAGACAGATCCTTGTGAAACACTGAACTTTACCTCTGAAAGTGTGAAGAACCCACCATTTACAGCCTACATCCACAGAAGATCTGTAGTTAGTTCTACAAGATGTTTGGAACAACCTCGACAGTGTACCTTGAAGAATTGAGGCAGGTAAAGGATGCTCACACCAGATTTTATTAGAATTCTCTCTCTTCACTTCCAAAAAAAAAATAAAAATGTGTGTGTATATATATATATATATATATATATATATATATATATATATATATATATATATATATATATATATATATATATATATATATATATACACATTTTTATTATTATTATTATTTTTTTTTTTATAAATACAGTATATATATTTTGAAATAGTTAAGCATCCTCACTACTCACAGCAAATCCAAAAAGGATTTTGATAGTTGGATGTTTTTGGTATATTGGTATCAATAACATTCCCTGTGAGTGCAGTGTTGCTTAGCAAACAGAGTTTGACGTACACCAGTGTGTGCATTCCTTCATCCCAGTGGAGTTTTGTTTCCGCCTCCGGTCCTCCCTTCGTTCTGTGCCGTGTGCCCTTTAAAATTCC
This sequence comes from Silurus aristotelis, assembly GCF_946808225.1. Lineage (NCBI taxonomy): Eukaryota > Metazoa > Chordata > Actinopteri > Siluriformes > Siluridae > Silurus > Silurus aristotelis. The sequence continues at coordinate 34,379,451 of NC_139577.1, read as the reverse complement.
AGAGAGAGCGTGTGTGTGTGTGTGTGTGTGTGTGTGTGTGTGTGTGTGTGTGTGTGTGTGTGTGTGTGCGCGTGTGTGTGTGCACTGTAATTTAAATGAATGGACCTGGAAGTGTACAGGAACTCAGCTGCGCCTAACAGACAAGCTGCATTCACCAAAACCAGTAAGAAATCGACTTCAGATGTAGGTTTATCCTCCATAACTTCACTGCCTAACCTGATCTGTGTTTTATATTCCCTCAGGGAGTTACAGAAAAGTGGAATTGAATGGCTTTAAAGGAAAAGACGGTGTCTCTGGCCAGGCTGCTGCATGAGGACTGCACCCAGCTCCTGGAGTTATACGTGAGTTCACTTCTAGATACTGTATTGCACAAAAACACTGAACGATGATTTTACGTCTGCAGAAGTGCTTTAACACGCACACACACACACACACACACACACACACACACACACACACACACACACACACACACACACACAGCTCTTTTATAAACACTGTAAGAGTTCATCTGTAATAGAATAGAGAGACTCTGGCGTTGGTTTCATTCTATTCTACTTCAGAATCAGGTTTTTGGCAGGATCAGGAAATTGGCAAATGTGTACACACAGTAACTCCCAAAATACAGACAAAAATAACAATACTATACATTGAGCTTATAGACAAGACAATACAGACTATACCGATTAAATAAGACCACAATATACAGAGTACATTACAGATCAGTATTGTGCACATCAGTATTGTGCATCACATAAGATAAAGAAGTTACTTTAGGACTTTTGTACAATATACTGCAGCAACAGTGTGTGTGTGTGTGTGTGTGTGTGTGTGTGTGTGTGTGTGTGTGTGTGTGTGTGTATGAAGAATTTATAAGAATAAGAATTTACACATGGTTCAAAAGTGTACACACCCACTGGCTCTTTCTGAATCATGTTGCCTTCTTGAGAATCTGGAGAATTCTGTTATTCTCAGGAAAAAGTAAGAATATAAGTTTAACGAGTATAATATATATTTATTTATTTCTTGAGAGGAATATGCAGTATAACCTTTACAGACAATCATCTGGGTAATGACATGCTGAATCAAGTGTGTGTGAACTTTTGAAATATCCAGTTATTATTTGTGTCCCAATGATGTTTTGTTTTCTTTAATCACCAGCTGTGTGAAATATTATTCAGTTTATTGCTAAGTTTAAAAAAAATTTTTTTTAAATGCACTTTCTATGTGCTCTCATTTCTGTTTAGAAATTATTTTAATTTTTTTAAAATGATATGAACAAAATAACTTTTAATTAGTAAACATATAAAACCCTATTTGATTTAATTGAAATACAATCTGATTTAATTGAATTTTTATTGTAATATAATGTATATGTGACACAGTTTATATTTTAATAAGTAAAGTATTTATTATTATAATTTTTTACTCAAATGTGAGCGTGACAGACAAAGTGATAACAGGGACCAACCTACACTATATAGACAAAAGTATTGGGACACCTGACGTCTTCCCCAAACTTTTACCACAAAGTTGTACACACAATTTGCATCGGGGCGTCTTTGGAATCCGTAGCATGGAATTTTCCCTTCAACGGCCCAAACATGACCCAGCATGACTGAATATGATTCAATTATTAAGAATGAAAAGCTCAAAAACATTAACAGGAGAAACACAAAAATGAAGCTTGTTATCTTAAATGTAATCTTTAGTATCTGCCTGGTCAGGATTATATTCAATTTAATTAGGCTACTATTTTGTCTAGATTTTGGGGAAATACAGCTGGTAGATCACACGGGTTTTATCTTCATCCTGATGATGGCACTGGAAAGTGACTCTACACATTTCCTGACATGCTATGCTAGCAGATTTTCTATGATAAGAGAGACACAAACCTTAGGTGTAATAAATATATATGTATAATAATAATAATAATAATAATAATAATAATAATAATAATAATAGTTGACAGATTTTTCAATGTAGACTTTGTTTTTATTTCGATTGCTTATCACGTTGATAGCTAGACTGTCTTACTAGCAAAGAGTGCAATGTTTGCTAATCCAGTAAGGCTAGAAGATTTAAAAAGCTATAAAAAAAAATGCTTAACGCTATTCGGTGATGACACATCGCGAGCACGATGAGATATTAAAAATCTGGACCTTCACAGCTTTTATATTCGAGCTACTCCTGTGGTAAATTATTTAGCTGAAAAGATAGCTCGCTAGATCAGAGACTAGCTTCATAGCTAAAGACATAATAGCTTCAAAAGGTCAGAGTTTTAACTGATTTTTTTTATTGATTTATTCTTTCAGGTTTAATTATAAACCTTAATGTATAATTCGAAGTGGCTCCTTTTGATGTCCAATTCTAAATAAATGCTAGTCAAAAGGGTTAGCATGAAGCGACACAAACATAACCACTTCAAAGTGTTACGTCTTATTTATAGCCATGAATTAGCGATCTTTGGTGGTTACGAAAAGGTTCAGCTTTAGTCATGTTGGTAATTTAATGTCATAAATTCGAGCATTTAACTGGGAACTTTAACTTGACATCAGTGGATTCAGGCAAGTTTATGAAAGTACAGAACGAGAAAATAAAATAAAAGCAAAATGATGGACTTTGCTGAAATATTCATGCCAGATACAGTATCACAGTGTGTAGCAATCATAATATTATTGAGCGGGAGGAACGAATGAATAAATTGTGTGTGTGTGTGTGTGTGTGTGTGTGTGTGTGTGTGTGTTGAGGGTGTATGTTTGTTTGTAGTCACAGCGATTGCAGTAAACACGAAGAAAATAAGGAGCTTCATTCTGCACATCAGCTTTCCTCAACACCCACTCGCTCTTTGGCTCACATATTGGGCAGGCATCACTGCAGAAGATCCAGGGTTGCTGTAATCAAATCTGTTTACGGTTCCTTGCCAAAATGGCTGATCAGGCCACGCCCCCACGTCCTCGTTTCCCAAATGCCATAGAGTCAGGGTTACACAGGATCGAGGCCTAGAGTGTAGGAGCCGGTTGGAATTACAGCAATGTGACCGTGAATACACACACACACACACACACACACACACACACACACACACACACACACACACACACACACACACACAATTTATACACTTGTTCCAGTCAGGAAGAATAAAACACTACATTTCTTGTGCTTTCATGCCAAATTAAACAATTACGAGAATGAACATGTTTCGGCAATCATCCACTCTGTGTGCATTCCACACTGTGTTCTACTTGTGTATGAAAATGTGTGTGTGTGTGTGTGTGTGTGTGTGTGTGTGTGTGTGTGTGTGTGTGTGTGTGTGTGTGTGTGTGTGTGTGTAAGTGAGTGAGTGAGACCAGGCCCTTGATCAAGAGACTCTAAATTCTTAATCAGTGACTTATCTCATGCCACACTTCCTAGTTTTTCATAATCGCCCTGGACTAAGTTGTGTGTGTTGCTCAGAAACTGCTTAATCATGCCTCTTAAGTGGAAATGAGCAGAACAGTTTCATTGAGAATTTTCTGGGAACTTAGACTTGTGTAAACTGCTGCTTTCCAAAAAATGTAAAGAGCCTTCAAGATTAAAAAGAAAAATAAACTCTCATTTCATTTCATTCAATCATTTGTATATTGTTGATATATCTTCAGCGTGATCTTCAGCCAAACCCAAAAAGTGTATAAAAAAATGAAATGCTACCCACAGTGCAATGCAATAACCTGCTGATAATCACTTATTCAAGCATTTATTGATGATATCATGAGCACACACCCAAAGAAACTGGACAGTTGAAGACCTCATCTTGTCTGTGCCTCAGGGTTAGGGTTAGGGTTAACCCCTGATGTGGGGTTCTGCTGTTGTAGCTCATTCACCTTTAGGTGCATGCTGAGATGCTTTTCTGCTCAACATGGTTGTGAAGAGTGATTATATGAGTTACTTATCCATCTTGGCAGCTTGAACCAATTTCTTTTGACCTCTTTTATCAACATTTCATTTCTACCCAAAGAATTGTCTCTTGTTTTTTGTTTTTCTGCACCATTGTGTTGTTAAGGGGTCCCTGAACCTTTCACTGTGAGGGCCACATAATTATTTCTTTCTTAAATGGGGTCTGTAACAGAAGATCACACAGGCCGAGTGAATACCAGTATTATTGTGAGATTTTATTATGATTTTAAATGTATTTATTTTGCCTCCTAATGCTGGATTAGTTTATTATTATCTTCTGCAACGTACAGACAAATGAACAAAACATTTACTTACTTATGCATATGCATGTGGTTGGTGTGTAAATGTAAGAAATAATTAGACTACGTTAATAACTAGAAGTCGACCGATAGTGGATTTTACCGATAGCGATATCTGGGGTGGATCGTACTTTCTGATAACTGATTAATAAACCGATCGTTTTTAAAATGGATTCTGTATAAAAAACAAACAAAAATAAGTCCATGCAAAATAATACTGAACTTTATTACAAAACTTTTAAAAACACTACTGAATCAAGAAAATGTGCTAAATGAAATAAATATGAACATATTAACGAATAAATATAATTATATTATTAATTAATGATAAATAAATATAACATTGCACTCTCCGTGCAGCGTGCAGTCTTCTTCTTCTTCTTCTTTCGGCTGCTCCCATTAGGGGGCGCCACAGCAGATCAACTGTCTCCATACCCCCCTGTCCTCTACCAACCACACCAACCACCTGCATGTCTTCCCTCACCACATCCATGAACCTCCTCCTTGGTCTTCCTTTCTTCCTCCTTCCTGGTGGCTCCATCCTCTACATTCTCCTACTGATATACCCCATGTCCCTCCTTTGCACATGTCCAAACCATCTCAATCTCGCCTCCCTCACCTTGTCTCCAAAATGTCCCTCTAATAAACTAATTTCTATTTCTGTCAATCGTCGTCACTCCCAATGAACATCTTAACATCTTCAGCTCTGCTACCTCCAGCTCCACCTCCTGTCTTTTACTCAATGCCACTGTCTCTAAGCAGTCTCACGTAAAAACAAACAGCATGTGGTGTCAGTGATTCGCCTCTAGAGGCCGCTCTTGTAATGGCAGCGGATTGCAAGCCGGAAAAACTATCAGAATGGATTTTTGCTGATAGCCGATAGTTTAAGCGATTAACTATCGGTGCCTCGAACTTTATTAATAACTAAGGAACATTTTAGTTAAAAAATCGAAATTTATTATCATAAACAAATATGATATGAGTAAAACATTCTAAATATGTCCCTGTCATTGTTCAGAGGGCCGTTTCTAATGTGGGGGCGTAGTTTGAGGACCCCTGTTAAATATTTTTGTGTTTTTGGAACATTCCAGAGAGGGATCAGCAGTTTCTGAAATACACAAACCATCGAACAGCCATGCCACTGCTGTGTATAAAGTGATTCAGGATGGCAACCAGTGATAAGGAATAATAATCCAGTCTATAGGTTTTAAATGCATGCACATGTTTTACAGATTTTGAAACTGTCATGAGAGTGTTTGAGAGACACGTGCATATTCCTTTTGTTTCTATGCAACAAACTCAGTAATATTAGGCTATAAATATTTCCTTTGACCAAACAATTTAATAAATTTACAGATGTTCAACTTTATTTTGATTGAAAAAAATCCCCCCTTAGCATGAAGAACCGCTTCACACACTCTCAGTGTCCAGACAGTTCACTTCTCCAAACTTTCAGCTGAAATACTTTGCCATGCTATAGAGTTAACATGTTCTCCAAATATTAATTTGTGAAGTAAAACATAACAAATCAACATATATTTCGTGCAAAACCTACTGTTATTGCATAGATTGAAGATTTGATGAAAATGAATACCCCTAAAAGGCTATTAGAACACAGTAGGATTGGAACATTGGAACTGGTGAACATAGAAACCTGGTTAGAAAGTGCTCAGGAAACACAGGACTTTGAAAACTAGGTTACAAGGAACATCAAATCATGAAATTGATGGTTATGGTGCACTGGCAAACAGGTTCATTGGAATTATATTGCCCAGGAAACAGAGACCTGCACAACATAAAACACTGGGATTATAAAACATTTATATAAAAGCACTGGGATTATAAAGGACTGTTATAAAGGCACTTGGTTTATAAAGGACTTTTATAAAGGCACTGGGATTATAAAGGACTGTGATAAAGGCACTGGGATTATAAAGGACTGTTATAAAGGCACTGGGTTTATAAAGGACTGTGATAAAGACACTGGGATTATAAAGGACTGTTATAAAGGCACTGGGTTTATAAAGGACTGTGATAAAGGCACTGGGATTATAAAGGACTGTTATGAAGGCACTGGGATTATAAAGGACTGTGATAAAGGCACTGGGATTATACACATTTTGGATAATGGCACTGGGATTATAAAAGACTGTTATAAAGGCACTGGGATTATAAAGGACTGTTATAAAGGCACTGGGATTATAAAGGACTGTGATAAAGGCACTGGGATTATAAAGGACTGTTATAAAGGCACTGGGATTATAAAGGACTGTGATAAAGGCACTGGGATTATAAAGGACTGTTATAAAGGCACTGGGATTATAAAGGACTGTTATAAAGGCACTGGGATTATAAAGGACTGTGATAAAGGCACTGGGATTATAAAGGACTGTTATAAAGGCACTGGGATTATAAAGGACTGTGATAAAGGCACTGGGATTATAAAGGACTGTGATAAAGGCACTGGGATTATAAAGGACTGTTATAAAGGCACTGGGATTATAAAGGACTGTTATAAAGGCACTGGGATTATAAAGGACTGGGATAAAGGGACTGGGATTATAAAGGACTGTTATAAAGGCACTGGGATTATAAAGGACTGTGATAAAGGCACTGGGATTATAAAGGACTGTGATAAAGGCACTGGGATTATAAAGGACTGTTATAAAGGCACTGGGATTATAAAGGACTGTGATAAAGGCACTGGGATTATAAAGGACTGTTATAAAGGCACTGGGATTATACACATTTTGAATAAAGGCACTGGGATTATAAAATAGAAACAGATTGGGATTATAAAAGATTGGGGGGTTATAAACACTAGGATAAAGGCACTGGGGTTATGAAGACTGGTATTAAAAAAAATGAGATTATAAAATATTTGGATAAATGCCCTAGGATTATGAAAGATTTGTATTATTAAGGATTGGGGGTTATAAAGGCAATTGGATAATAAAGGACGGGGTTTATAAAAGACTGGAATTATTAAGGACTGGGATAAAGTCACTGGGATTATAAAAGATTGGTATTATCAAAGATTAGGGTTCAAAAAGGCACTGGGATTATACAAAAATTTCCGGAATTATAAAATCACTGGGATTATAAAAAAATGACTGGAATTATAGTCACTGGGATTATAAAAAAATTACTGGAATTATAAAGTCACTGGGTTTGTAAAAGACTATTAAAGATTGGGGTTATAAAGTCACTGGAATTATAAAAAAAATGACTGGGATTATAAAGTCACTGGGATAAAGTCACTGTGGGTATAAAAAGTCTGGGATTATTAAGGGTTTGTAAAAGACTGATTATGAAAGATTGTGGATGAAGGCATTTAGATGATAGGAGACTGAGAATTTAGATCACTGCAGGCACTGGTTATAAACACTTAAAAAGCATCATTTTATTTGCCATAAACACATGGATTAGGACACTTGGATTATAACACACTGAGACCATAAACCATTGAATCCTACTGAGATTAGGACACACACATGAGAACACTGGAATTATGAAACACCGGATTTATAGACTGAACAAGTATAGACTTCCTGAACAAGTTCAGAACAAGTCCTCAACTTGTTCTGGCCAATTATGTGGTTGTTGATCTTCTCCTCTCTGCTTTGTTCTTCCTCCTGTTTCAGACGACTCGGGAAACTCTGCCGTCTAACTCGGTATCTGGCTCACAGTTGGTGTCCATCCCTCCATTAACACCTCAACTATCATCCACTGAGAAGATCTGCTTCCTGCACGCTGCGCTCCGAGCGTGTCTCCGTCTGATGGACAAGGCCATAACCCGCGAGGACACCATGTTCCCCGACCCACCTGAGGACGAGTACACAAAGCAACGAAAAACTGTCAGAGACAGACTGTCGCACCTGGTGTTCAGCACAGAGCGCCTCCTGGTGGGTCAAAAGAGATGTGACGCTGAGGTACAGCAAAAATATCTTGATTTTTTTATTTATTGATAATTAAATAAATTATTTATAATAAACATGAATATTCATTATGGCTTTATTATAAAATTTACACATTTTTATCAAATTTCATAAAACTATCATTATTAATGAATTAATTCCAATTTCTAATAATTTCTCCACTAATTAATTTACTTAATATTGACTTATTATTATATTTTATATATATATATATATATATATATATATATATATATATATATATATATATATATATATATATAGCAAACAAATATATTGAATATAACATTCTTTTATTATATATTATTTAATTTTTTATTAATATACATTCATAAATCTATATTCCAAATATAAATACATGAATCATAAATGAATCGTCTGTACCATTGGAAAGTGATGTCTCTATAGTTATGCTCTGGTTTATTGACCAGAAGGTTGGATTTGCACCAGCACTGACAAGCTGCCCCTCCTGGGCCCCTGAGTAAGGCCCCTAACCCATCTGCTTCAGGGGTTCTGTATCATGATTGACCCTGCACTGACCCCAGTCTCCTAAAATATGGGATTTGTGATGTGCTTTTTATGTATGTGAAATGTCTCTTTCTTTAAAAAGGAAAAAGGATTTGTAACAGATATTCTTCTTCTTCTTCTTTTTATTATTATTATGTGTTATATATGATGTTCTAATGCATGACTTGAAGTGTGTGTGTGTGTGTGTGTGTGTGTGTGTGTGTGTGTGTGTGTGTGTGTGTGTGTGTGTGCTAGGCAAAGGATTTGATGGATGGTAGTGGGACGTTTGCTCTGAAGAAGTGGATCCTCCAGGTTCTGCAGGATGTTGTGCACTGGTCCAAGAAGACAGCTGAAACTCTCCAGAACCTGCCTGCTCTCACAAGAGCCAAGAGAACAACGAGAACGAAAAGAGCGACAAGAAAGCAGGGGGCACGCAAACTACACAAATAAACACATACAGAGTGTGGGTAAATTTGATTTTCGCTAAAGTGCCGCCCTCTAGTGGCCAAATGACATTATAACATTACAACAACAACAAAATCGATTTTTAGCTTTCGTCTCTTTTGGGAATATAAACCAGGAGGTAACATTGGTTAACTAAAGGACATTTAAAATTCAATTTGGAACGTAAGCAACATATATTTATATAATTATCTTCAGTATATATGATGTTAGAGAACATACACAGATTGTGTTTAAAATCATGATCTATTTATATTTTCCATACCATTTTTTTTTTGGTCTCCAGGATACTAAGTTACTAAGTTCTACATGTAGCTCTATGTATATATATATATCAGAGTTAGGAACCAGATAAAATGATCACAATAATAAACATCCACCACGGTAATCTTCGAAGACATTAGGAACTAATCATCTTTGATGACTGTGAACTCAAATCAGATTTATTTCCATTCACATTTGACAGCTTGTGGAGTGCGAGATCTTATTATTTCATCCAATCAAATTTTTATTATATTAAGATTTTTTTCCAAATACGAATATTGCAATTTTATTCCCTGAATATTAAAACCTATTACTTTGTTTATCAAAAGGTTACTAAAAAGTTTTATTGGTATTTTTCCCAGTGAGACTGTAACACTTTACTAACAAGTATGGTCACAGCAACATTTGACATTTTTGTCAATTTAAGCTACAATAGCAAAAAAAGGTTTTGTTACTAATCAGTTACAGATAAATAATGTTTATTTACCACGAATCAGTGCAGCACAGAGTCAGTGTTATAGAGTTATTAAAGCGAATGTGATTGTATGTTTACTGATCTGATGCTATCGACAGTCATGATAATTTGTCGTCATTTGCTGAAATTGGGGGTTAGGAACACCACCTCATCACATGTTTACCAGTATGTATTTTGATTATTGAGGATAACTTGTTTGTTTTTTTCCCAGTCTGAGGTCCAAAATACCGAGTATTATGTTTGAGACGAAAACCGCAGTAGTGTCATGTATATTTTTAGTACAGCAGCGCCCCCTGGTGTACCTACTGAGAATCTAAATCCAAAAAGATAAATGTAAAAAAAAAAGTGCTGTATGTTTGTTAACTAAACGTTAATGCTCTTAACAACAGGACTCAAGGAGAAAACCACAGTTATCAGTATAAAGCTAGTATAAGTAGTAAGTTTTAAAAGCAGCAGGCAACATCTTAATTGACGGCTAAAACATTTTTAAAAATGGCTGACGGCGAAACAAAAACACTCTCGTTCGGATAAGAATGGAAACACATTCCTGTCCGTTATGTCCTGAAAACCTCCTTCACATATTTTTTTCAGATCTAGTGGTGTTTCCCAGCTTTAACACCACACACCAGAGTGGATTTGACCAGCCGAATGCCTGAACAAAATCAACACACACTGAATAAACACTAAAGGCGTCTCAGCATACATTCACACTAGCACGTAACAGACGATCGCTCGTTTTACACACATTTCTGCTACGTCCACGCGTGACACAGAGCTGCTACCTCAACGGAAAAGCAACAACTAGATTCTCTCAACTTTAAGCAAATTAGGGTTGTTGATATTTAGCAATTGAGTCCTCCGATTCTACAGCACACATAATTCACAAATTTAGTTCCTTCCTGATATAAATGTGAAAGAAAAGCCTTCTAGCATGGGTTTGTCTTATCCTGTCTTATTATGTGTATAGAAACATTACCAGAGCGAGTAGAAATGATTGTTAGTGTGTGTAGCTAAGACAGTTAGCTTGCTTTGCTAATCGAATCTGAGAACGTAGCTAGTCCATTTCAATCAAACCGTTTTCACACTGATTATTGTGATTTAATGAGTATTTAACTATCACACATATCTGAATATGATGAGCAGATACATGAAGGATTTACCTTAAAGGTTGAGAGATTTCTAATATATAAATAATATTATATACAATAAAGATGCGTGAAATAGAGACGACAAACCTGCGACTACTGATATAATACTTGCTCTCTGTTATCGGTATTATTTTCTTATATTTCACTGATTGTGAGGGAAAAATGTTTATATCTGCTTAAGATACCATTAAATTTGAATCTATAAAATCATGACTGGATTTCACTTCTTCTAGAGTCTGATGTTTGGGGAAACATCAGTATGTAGAGCTTCTTCAGAAGGTGTGTGTGTTTGGGGGGGGGGGTGTAGAGAATGTGCATGTGCTATACAGAGACTCAGTAAGTGTTTATTATTTATATCTGTGTATAACCCCAGATCTCATATCTAAAACATTTAAGCATTTAACTGATTATTCTATTAAAGCCGAATGAATGTGGTGTCAGCAATTAGTGATAAACTTCACACCGCAGAGGGTTTCATTCCACTTATACCACATCTTTACCATGTTCCTATTTTTATTCTTTTAGATTTACACATTAAACATAGTTGAATTAATAAAATACACAATGTGGACACCTGACTAGAAGCTTGATCAGATTGGTGTGTGTTTTCTGAAGATCCCATTCCACATTTAGTGCCCATTTCCTATCATAATGAGCTCCACTCTTCTGGGAAGATGTTCCACTAGATTTTGTGGAGATTCATTCATCTGTAAGGGTGTTAGTAAAGTCAGGTAGTGATGTAGGTGAGAAGGTGAGGAGGTTCCTGTGGTGCCATCAGTGTTTACATTCATCCCAAAGGTGTTTAACAGGGTTGGAGGTCAATAGCATCACACAACAAACCCCCGCCCCCTCCCCCACCACCCAACCCTACTAAACCGTGACGTACCGAACACCACAGTATATATATATATATATATATAAATATATACAGTACTGCTGTGCTAAAAGCTTTAGGCACTTGGGTTAAAATGTAAAAAAATATAAACTGTAAATTGTTGAGAATGTGCTCAATAATGAACATTTTAAGAATCTATTTTTATAATTTAACAAAATGGAAAGTAAATGAACAAAAGAAAAATCGAAATCAAATCAATATTTGGTGTGACACGCTTTTATTTTCTATTTTTTTGCATTAGGTAGGAAATAATTCATTGCATTATTTTCCATTAAGTGAAACAAAACCATCTGTGTATGAGCTTCAGACTGGTTGAGGAACAGCCAAACTGCTACTATGGTGAGGTTGTGGAAGACAGTTTCATGTCAAAGGCCCTACACCATGGTAAGACTGAGCACAGCAACAAGACACAAGATAGTTCTACTGCATCAGCAACGTCTCTACCAGGCAAAAATCTCAAATGAGACCAGGCATTCAAGATGTGATCTTCAAGCTATTTTGAAAAAGCTCAAAGAAAATTGAGGCAAGAAAACTTAGGTACCTCATGCTTACTTCATTGCAACATCAGAAGATGTCCAGCAGTGCCATCAGCAAAGAACTGGCCAGATGTTT
>NC_139577.1:34356912-34359412 GCF_946808225.1 Silurus aristotelis | reverse complement strand
ACATCCTCCTCAACACTCTCCTCAACCTCCTCCTTAACACTCTCCTCAATCTCCTCCACAACACTCTCCTCAACCTCCTCCTCAACCTCCTCCTCAACACTCTCCTCAACCTCCTCCTTAACACTTTCCTCAATCTCCTCCTCAACACTCTCCTCGACCTCCTCCTCAACACTCTTCTCAACACTCTCCTCAACATCCTCCTCAACCTCCTCCTCAACATTCTCCTTAACCTCCTCCTCAACCTCCTCCATAACACTTTCCTCAATCTCCTCCACAACACTCTCCTCGACCTCCTCCTCAACCTCCTCCTTAACACTTTCTTAATCTCCTCCTCAACACTCTCCTCAACCTCCTCCTCAACACTCTTCTCAACACTCTCCTCAACATCCTCCTCAACCTCCTCCTCAACATTCTCCTCAACCTCCTCCTCAACCTCCTCCTTAACACTTTCCTCAATCTCCTCCACAACACTCTCCTCGACCTTCTCCTCAACTCTCTCCTCAACCTCCTCCTCAACACTCTTCTCAACACTCTCCTCAACATCCTCCTCAACACTCTCCTCAACCTCCTCCTCAACACTCTTCTCAACACTCTCCTCAACATCCTCCTCAACCTCCTCCTCAAAATTCTCCTCAACCTCCTCCTAATCCTCCTCCTTAACACTTTCCTCAACCTCCTTCTCAACACTCTCCTCAACCTTCTCCTCAACACTCTTCTCAACCTTCTCCTCAACACTCTTCTCAACACTCTCCTCAACATCCTCCTCAACACTCTCCTCAACACTCTTCTCAACATCCTCCTCAACCTTCTCCTCAACACTCTCCTCAACCTCCTCCACAACACTCTCCTCAACCTCCTCCTCAACCTCCTCCACAACACTCTCCTCAAAACTCTCCTCAACCTCCTCCTCAACACTCTCCTCAAAACTCTCCTTAACCTCCTCCTCAACACTCTCCTCAACCTGCTCCTCAACCTCCTCCACAACACTCTCCTCAACGCTCTACTCAACCTGCTCCTCAACCTCCTCCTAAACACTCTTCTCAACACTTCCCTCAACCTCCATCTCAACACTCTCCTCAACCTATTCAAATGTAATTCTTGATTTCATCACCACCTCCTCCACCTTATGATCGTCATCATCATTATTACCACCACAACCACCATCATCATCATTAACACCACAAACTTCCACCTACTTCTCCTTACCATCATCACTACCACCATCACCACCACTACCATCATCACTTCCACCAGCACAACCACCACCACTATCATTACTACTACTATCATCACTACTATCATCATCATCATCATCATTATAATCATCATCATCGTTATAATCATCACCACAGTCCTCCTCCTCCTCCTGCTCCTCCTCATCCTCTTCATCCTCATCCTCCTTTTCCTTCTCCCCCTCCTCATCCTACTCATCATCGTTGTTACTACCATAATAATAATTATCACCAGCATCATACTCCTCCTCCTCATCACCACCACCACAACCACCATCCCAATATATAACCCCAATCTTCTCATCCCTACACTGGCTTCCTGTTAAGTTTAGAATCTACTACAAACTACTGCTTCTTACTTATAAAACACTAAATGGTTTACCTCCATGTATCTCCAGTCTTCTAACACGCTACAATCCGTCACGCTCCCTGAGATCTCAAAACTCTGGGCTTCTGGTAGTTCCTAGAATAGCAAAGTCCACTAAAGGTGGTAGAACATTCTCACATTTAGCTCCTAAACTCTGGAATAGTCTTCCTGGCAGTGTTCGGGGTTCAGACACACTCTCCCAGTTTAAGTGCAGATTAAAGAGGTATGTCTTCAATCTGCACTTATCTGCACTTTAATCTAACACACATCACATCATAACCTTGTGCTCCAGAACATCTGATCACATCACATTATCAACTTGTGCTGTTAATATCATGAACAGCAGCTACGCTAATTTCTCTCCACTGCTTCTCTTTCTCTCCCCATCCCGAGGCATCCTGAGGTTTGGCCAGCTCCAGTCACGTCCCACCTCATGAAGATTATGGACTTTAAAGAAGTAGATGCCGAACTCGCAAACATCCCGGACCATCCAGAGACGTACCAGTGCCAATTGGATACCACTTCATGTGGAGTTGTGACATTGGACCTCCTGGAGTGTTTAAAGGCTCTGGCATGGAGAAGCAGGTGTTGGATCTGTGATGATCACAAATGTTGAGCTATTTTATGAGTTGCTCAGTAGCTCCTAGTTTTATAAACATAATGACTGTATAATACTGTAGAAAATTCATCACTCATAATCACACACTCCAGTGCTCATGTTAGTTCTCACTCCCCAGTGTTCTGTAATGTTTAAAGTCTATAATCACACTCTTGATGTCACCCACATGAGGATGAGGTTCCCCCTTTTGAGTCTGGTTCCTCTCAAGGTGTCTTCCTCATAACATCTAAGGGAGTTTTTCCTTGCCACAGTCTCCATGGTGCTCATCAGGGATAAATACAC
>NC_139577.1:34286912-34341912 GCF_946808225.1 Silurus aristotelis | reverse complement strand
GTGTGTGTGTGTGTGTGTGTGTGTGTGTGTGTGTACATAGAATCTTATATCTTCAAGGTATGCTATTAATAAGCATTAAATAAATTCACTCTCGTAGCATTATAAAATGTTTTGCATTCTGTATGTGTGTGTGTGTGTGTGTGTGTGTGTGTGTGTGTGTGTGTGTGTGTGTGCTATGATTACTGTAATGATTACTGCAGGTAAACGATTGTACACACTCACCTGACGTGTGTGTTCTCTGTGTGTTCTAGGGTTTATCAAACTCGGCGCCCGCTGCAGGAAGCGAGCCGCCTCCTGACAATGAGAAGAACGTTAAGAAGGTAAGCTCAATGCCAAACACATACACATTCACAGAAATGCACCAACACAGCATTTTATTTAACTTATGAAGTGTATTAGAATGAATGAATTGTGTATCAGTAGCACCTGTGTAAAATACAGAACCGTAACACTAGACAAAAAGAATCTCAGGAAACGTCTTGTAAATATGTAATTCTGATTGTATTATTTAGTGTTTATTTAGCAATATGTTTGAGCTAATATGAAACCCTGCCCCGTATACAGTATAGTGTGGAGAAAAGGGTCAATCTTAGCCTATCTGAGTCTGATAAAAACAACAGTAGCCATAAATTTAACAAAAAAAAACACAACCCAAGCTGTCTAGTAATCAATATAAGGTTCACATTTCTTCAATTTTGCCCTCTCCATCTAATAGCATAGTGTAACCAGAGAAGTTGGGGAAGGGTGGGGTCAGGGTGGCAGAAGGGCACGAGTGCCTTTCCAATACACATAATCTCTTTCTCTGTCTCTTATTGTGTTTTATTTGCGTCTCTCCTGTCTGTCCACAAACCCAGTACAATATAACTGTTTTGTAAAGGTCACTTTTCCGTTCGTGTCTGTTCCGTTTGATTTCGATCTTTAGTTTTTTTTTATACATGTAAGTGTACTCTCTCTTTCTCTCTCTGTCTCTTTCTTTCGCTCTCTCTCTCTCTCTCTCTCTCCTTCATTCTGTATAGGAAGAGGAGTCTGGTCCGGGATCGGATTATGTTACTCCCTCCTGGTCTCTCTCTCCTAAATCCTCCCAGCTCTCTCACTCCGAGCTCAGCGACTCAGACGGTGCAGAGCCACGTAGCCGGACGCCTCGCAGGCGCAAAAAGCATCGCAAAATATCCTCCGCAGTCGCTGCTAACCCTAACGCTAACTTTAACGACAAAAAGAAACTGTCCCATCCCCCGCCTCAACGGCCACCGGGCCGGCCTCCGTCACAGCCTCTGCCTCACTCCTTGCCCTCATGTCCCCCTCAGCCTCCTGCCCCTTCCAGGCCTGTGTTTAAATGCCCCGCCCCTGCCGGCATAGGGGGCAGCACCGTTAATGTCAGCGCAGGTAGAGGTGTGAGCCCTGTGATGCAGAAGCAGTGCTGTGTGTACTGCGGTCGCCATTACCGCTCTCTCCAGCGGCATCTCGACAAACACCACACCCACCAACCTGACGTACGTGCAGCCATGTTGAAATCACAGGGCTCCGCCCACCTGCCTCACCTTCACGCTTCTTTGCCGTCATCCTCCTCGTCCTCTTCCTCCGCCTCAGGGCACAATCGCACCCACAGAGACGCCATGGGTATACCCGCACAGCAGTCTCCATCCCCTCCCCCTCCTTCCTCTGTTTCTCCAGCCAGAAAGAGTCCTGCTCTCACAATTCCCTCCCCTCGTAAAAGCCCCGAACTTCCCCCTCCCACTACACCCCCCAGAAGGGGAGGCGGCGTCCCTGTCTCGGTTCTGAAGAGAAGCCCACCCACACCGGCGACTCCGCCCCGGAAAGCAGGACGCAAGAAGAAAGAGAAAGAAGATCAAGATGTGATTGAGAAAATGAAAGAGGAGTTTGTCGAGGTGTTGAAGCAGGTTGAAGACCCGAAAATGGAGGAAGATGAGAATGAGGAAGAAGCAGAGGAAGATGATGACAGCAGTTCAGAAGACAAGAGCGACCTATCCAGGTAAAATCTATTTTCATCAAAATCACCAGTGGTCTGAAAATATAACGCTGTGTAATCTAATCACAAAACTTTTCTCTGCTTTTTTATATATTGCTTTTTTACCTGTCCTCCAGTTCTCGCCGTCCCCACATGCTGCCCCTGCTCTCGTCTCTCTCCTCGCTTGTCCTGTACCTTCGGCGTCTCCAGCACTCAGCCTTCATCTCTCTCTCACGTTCCCCACAGTCAGCCGAAGCCTGGCGTCTGCTCTGCCACTCCAGCCTGGCACTTCTCATCCTCTATAACCGCCGCCGTGAGTGTGAGGTCTCCAAACTCACCATTTCCGAATACCAGGCTCGGGTGTCCCCTCAGTCCTCTGCCTCGTTCCCCTCTGGTGTTCTTACTCCCCTCGAGGCCTCCCTTTCCCCCTTTGAGAGGCTCGTTCTGCCCCATCTCCCTCGCATGGGTGTCCAGGGCAAACGGGGACGAGTCCAGCCCCTAATTCTGCCCCCTCACTCCGAACATTGCCTAGAGCTTCTTTTACAAACAAGGGCAGGAGTCGGAGTGGATCCCCAGAACCTGTATGTGTTTGCTCGGCCGTACCATTCTCCCGCCACCCCTCTGAGGGGTACAGATCTGCTCCGAAACTTGGCCAAGTCGAGCGGAACGCGCCACCCGAGGGCACTGACGCAGACGCGCGTTCGCCGACAAGTCGCAATCCTTACCCAGTTACTGATGCTGAGCGAAGGCGAAGAGGAGGGACATCGCGGGGCCGCACAGCAGAGATTAGAAAACTTCCTCCAGAAAGAGTACCATGTGACCCAGAGCTGCGCCACTATTGGCCAAGATCCAGGGCTCATGGGACTGATCGGGCGCGTGGTACTATGTGGGGAGAGAGACGGCGTACTGTTCCGAGGAATGAGCCTCCATCATATCTGTCTAGAGCTGGATGGTGAGTTTGTGTGTATTTATAATGGAAAGAAAATATACAAACCATTACAACTGTACAAGCAACAATAAAACCCTCTTATTTTATTTATTCTAATTTATTTAATTTTATTGGAATACATTTTATATAAAATCTTGATTTCGAGGAATATTAATATATATAATATAACAAGCAGTTGAACATTTTAAAATCATTTAACTGTACTTAACTTTGCAATATTTCTGTGTGTGTGTGTGTGTGTGTGTGTGTGTGTCTGTGTGTGTATGTGTGTGAGCAGTAATGTCAGGAAATTCTGCAGATTCTTTGTCTGAGGAATCAGATGGAGAGCAGGAGAAGGACAAAAGCGAATCTTCTCCCATCATGATTAAAAAGTCCTCCAGTGGCACCAAACTTCCTCGGCTCAAGAAGATGAGCGGCTCTCCCTTCTCTACCAGCCGCAAGAGAGGTTCAGGACAGCCCAAACCAGGTGTGTGCCTGTGTGTGTGTGCGTGTGTGCGTGTGTGTGTGTGTGTGTGCCTGTGTGTGTATACACATAGCTAATAATTAACGTGCAGGCCAATACTGTTAGTACAGTGTACACTGATGACCTTGTGTATGTGTGTGTGTGTGTATGTGTGTGTGTGTGTGTGTGTGTGTGTTTGTGTGCAGATTATTTTCGAACAGCCCCATCTTCATGTTTGTGCTGTGTTCACGAATGACCAATGATTAACACATCCTCACCTCTCTCTCTCTCTTTCTCTCTCTCTGTCTCTCTCTCTCTCTCTCTCTCTCTCTCTCTCTCTCTCTCTTTCTCTCTCTCTCTCCTCTTGCTGTTTCACTGTTCTGTGACTCACCTGTCTTTCTCTCCTTATCTGTCTATCCTTCTTTATCTGTCATACTTGCCGCCTTTCATGAACATTAACTAATCTGTCACTGTCTTTCTCTTCTCACGTCCTCTGTCTTTTCTTTTTTCCCTCTTGTTCTCTCACATTCTCTATCTACATTTTTCTATCTGTTCCTCTCTTTCTCTTTTTTCTCTTTTTTCCCTGTCTTTTCTTTCTTTCTTTCTTTCTTTCTTTCTTTCTTTCTTTCTTTCTTTCTTTCCTTCCTTCCTTCCTTCCCTCCCTCCCTCCCTCCCTCCCTCCCTTTGTTTCCATTCATTCATTCTCGATGTTTCACCTTTTTTCTCCTCCGTCCCCTGCATTTATCTTCTGTCCTTCATTTGTCTTTCCATCTGTAATATCTATAACCATTTCTCCTCTTTCTCTTTCTCTTTCTCAGGTAAGCGCGGCGTCCTGAAGCGTCCATGGTCCGAGGCAGAGCGGGCGGCGGTGGAGTCCCACCTGGTGCGGAACATCATGGAGCTGCGCGTCCCTGCTAAAGCGGACTGCGAGCGCTGTCTGGAACAGTGTCCACTCCTGGTCACCAACCACAGAGACTGGAGAGCCATCAAGTTCTACTGCCACAACCGCATCCAACTGCTGAAAAAAACCCAGCAGAGACAGAGCCCGCCCACCCTGTCTGTTCGCTGAGATGGCCAATCACAAAGCCTGCTAGGGAAAGGGGGGAGGAGTTAGAGGCAGGGGGGAATTAAAGGAGTTTTTTTTTTAAACCAGACTAAAGCTGTACAGATGTGAAGGTGATTTGTAGTTAGGAAGTCCACGAGACTAGAAGTGTCTGATTCTGCACAGTGATGAAGATTACCCTAGAAACATTTTTTGATATCGAAGGGGAAAATGTGTCCTGTCAATATTGTTATAATTCTGTACATCATGATGCTAAATGTGCATCACAAAATACCATCAGTACAGGAATGTTTCTGTAGGATAAAGTCGCTACTGTACCCCCTCAATTCACAAGCGTATCGTGATGTTTATATATCACAATAGTGATTAAACCGGTCGTATCGCCCAGCCCTATTGTACTATACACACAACACTAATTTCTCTGAGTTGTTTCTAAATACTGCTTCTATTTATTGACCAGTCTGAACATTTGAGTGGTGCTTTTTCCTCGTGAGCGACGCCAAAACAAAGCACATTATGTTTCAGAAGAGAAGTGCCCCCTGATTCGTGGCATCTTCGGCATTTACAGCCGGACGCCGACAAACGTCCTGTCTGTCTTCACTGTCAGAGCGTGTCCAGTCTGCAGCGTTACTATAGACACATTTCCTTCTGAAAACTTTTTTCTGGCCATGCATGAAAGAATAAAAGAAAACAAGGTGAAGGATTAAAAAATAAATAAAAAAACGCTCATCTAATCTAAATCTAATCTTACATTTAATGCACGCATTTCTCCTTCATCTGTGGGAGTTCAGAGCTCTCTTGACTGAACAAAAAAAACTTGACTCATTTGCTTTAAGAGAAACAGTCCAGACGCACAGCAGCACGTTATTTTTATATTTTCATGAAGTAAATTGAGGAGCATTCAGCTTTTGTTTGAGCTGGTGGGTCTGATTGTTTAAACCTTTTAACATGGCGATTGGAACCGAGTCCAGAAAAGTAGCTCGGATCTTCTGACAGATTAGAACGTCAGGTCG
This sequence comes from Silurus aristotelis, assembly GCF_946808225.1. NCBI lineage: Eukaryota > Metazoa > Chordata > Actinopteri > Siluriformes > Siluridae > Silurus > Silurus aristotelis. The sequence continues at coordinate 34,336,479 of NC_139577.1, read as the reverse complement.
GACGTTCAGAGTGTAGGGTTCTAGAACAGTATGGAGCCAGTTCTAGAATCCTAGATCCGAATGGGAGTTTCTTTTTTCTTTTCTTTTTTCTTAATGTTTAGACTCGGTTCTAGATCTAGGATATCAGCACAGATGTGTAGATTGTTAGATTGTTATGATCTTAAAACAGAACGGAGTCAGGGCGGGTTCTACGTATTATAGTAGCACAAAGATTGGAACAGGATGGACAGACTCTCGAGCTGTTGCTTTAACTTAACACTTTGTGATGCGACAGAACGTAAAGTGTTCGATTGATATGGAGCTAGAACCGGTTTGAACAGGGTGCTTAGATCAGTCTTTGTTTCAGTTCTAGAAAACCAATTCTTCTAGGACAGAACGCCAGCTCAGATGTTTTTAGTTGGTTATGATTCTAGAATCGTAGTGTAAAGCTTTAATGTGTAGAACAGTTGGATGGTTCTAGTTATAGAACAGCATTCACAATATCGTCATTTCCGGAACATTTTAATTAAGCTTTTAGAGCAAGGACGTTAGAACGATGGTTCTAGAAGAGCAGTATAGATCCTTTAATGGGATGTTCAGAGCGGTCAGTGTTCTGATTCCAAAGCAAAACAGAGCTTGTTGGAGTAGTTCTGGAGTATAGAGTAGAGTTGGTATTGGTACATGATTATTGAACAGCAGTGACAATGTAGAACCCGGTTCTAGATCATAGACGAAGACATTTCAACATTTCTTTTTTTTTTTTTATAAACTGTTTGTTTTCAAATAGACAACAATAGAATGCTTGGAGCAGTGCCTGGTTCTAGAGAGGCAGTTTAGATCATTCAAACTGAATGTTTCGGGTGGGTTCCTGTTCTAGAGCAGGATCTCAGACATTCTGTGAGGAGATTTTAAATGCTACTATGGTTCTAAACCAGTAGTTTAGGTGTTCTATTGGTTCTAGAGCAGTAGCTCAGATGTTATTGTTTTTATAACAGTAACTTGGATAGTTCTTCAGAACATACAGAGTTGGTTCTGGTTCTAGAGCAGGATCTCAGATTTTTTTTAAACAGATTGTTCAGAGTAGGTTGTCTCAAAGTAGTAAATCGGTTCTAGAACAGTAGCTTGGATAGTTGAACAGAGTGGGTTCTGGTTCTAGAGCAGTAACCCGGGACATTCTAACAGAGTGTTTAGAGCGAATTCTGGGTCGTGTAGGTGCGTGTAACTGTTGCTTAACGAGGTGGATTAAATGAGCTTTACATCAGTAAGTGTGTGTGTGTGTGTGTGTGTGTGTGTGTGTGTGTGTGATCTGATTCTACTCTTAGGACTTTTTTTATATGAAACATGTAACCACACTTAACACCTCAGTTTACACATAAATTATTTAACAGTGGATATTGTTTGTGTAGCTTTTTTTGTCTTCAGTTCTTTCTCCATTCGCATTGTAAATACAAATTTCTATAATTCTATCACTCTGTCCTGGTGGTTAATAATAATTAATAATATTAATATGATTCATCTTCGTGTTTTCCATCGTCTTTATAGTTTTGTTTGTTTTTTCTCATTGCTTTGTTTTCGTATATAAACCTGTAAAAATTCTATGTAAATATATATGTATATAAATATGAGGAACAAAAAAAAAAAATGAAAGAACACATGAATGTAAATACATGAATTGTCTGGTGTTGTTTTTTTTGTTTTTTTTTTTAAGCTGAAGTGATTAAAACTTTTTCTTTGTAACTGATTTATTTGTGTATTATTTTATTTATTTCCTGTTGCAGCACTTACACATAATGACCACCCTGTGGTGCTGTTGAGACGGCGAGCCCTTTTCTTTTAGTCTGGAGAATCACGTGTGAGGACTGAAAGTTCGAGTCTTTCACAGACACCACACAGATTTGGTTTATTAATTATTTGTTGTTTTTCCAGTTAAAGGAAGTCGTCACAGCTCCAGACTTTGATCTTGAACTCCTGATTGATATGTTCTTTATTTTTGTACAGTGTCTTTGGAAACACTGAGTCTCTGATGTTTTTTGAGACACATGCATGTTCCTGTGGTTTCTGTGCTACAACCCTGGGAACAGCCAAAAGAATTAAACAGTGAAGGAGTGGAAGAAACTTCAATTGGAGTTAAACTGGGACATCTGTCTCTCCAACAGGGGAACTTGTGTGAGACGGAGATCATGAGATAAGATTTGGAGAAAGGAAGTGTCTGGATGGTGAGGGTGTGAAGCTGTTCTTCATGATTTCATTTTTCAATGAAAATAAAGTGGAACATCTGCACATTTATCGATTTGTTTGGTCAAAGGGAATCTTCATACTGTTACATTACAGAGTTTGTTGCATATAAACAAAAGGAACATGCATGTGTGTCTCAAAAACATTAAAACACTGAGTTTCCACACTTTCACAGGTGGTGTATGTTCTCCTCGTGTCCACCTCATGGACGTGTGAAACAAGTCTACCTTCTGCTCAGGTTTGGAGTTTAAAGCTTAAATGGATGGTTTATGAGGGTGAGTCAAATGACACCATACTGTTAAATACATGAAGTGTAAAATTCTACATAGTGTAAAATAACACACAGTCCAGTACACACCGTATCTGCTCCTCAAACACAACCATCCTGACGCATCTGTTCACGCAAACATCAGCCAAATGAGTCAGACTTTTACTGGGAATCTGATGTTTAATGTAAATGTTACAGAACTGGACCGAGTAAATCACTGTAAAGTTTTTACATTTTTACATAAATTACAATCTTAGTGTTGGACAGTAACAAAGTAAATGTAGAGTTTTTTCACGTGTTCGATTTTACTGACGTTTTTACATTCAGGGAGATTTTGACTGAAACTTCACTATCAAATATTTCACTTTTTACTACATTTAGTGAAATCAGTCGTTTTTATTATGAGGATAAAAACGTAAACTGGTGAAACACGCAGCAATAAACTTTTTATTGATAAACTGTTTGTTTTCAAATAGACAACAATAGAATGCTTGGAGCAGTGCCTGGTTCTAGAGAGCCAGTTTAGATCATTCAAACTGAATGTTTCGGGTGGGTTCCTGTTCTAGAGCAGGATCTCAGACATTCTGTGAGGAGATTTTAAATGCTACTATGGTTCTAAACCTGTAGTTTAGATGTTCTATTGGTTCTAGAGAAGTAGTTTGGATGTTCTTTGGTTCTAGAGCACCAGCTCAGATGTTCTATTGGTTCTAGAGCCGCAGTTAGGATGTTCTATTGGTTCTAGAGCGGTAGGTCAGACATGCTGTGTGGAGATTTTAAATGCGACTATGGTTCTAAACCAGTAGTTTAGATGTTCTATTGGTTCTAGAGCAGTAGCTCAGATATTCTATTGGTTCTAGACCAGTAGCTCAGATGTTCTATTGGTTCTAGGGCAGCAGCTCAGATGTTCTATTGGTTCTAGAGCAGCAGCTCAGATGTTCTATTGGTTCTAAAGCAGCAGCTCAGATGTTCTATTGGTTCTAGAGCAGTAGCTCAGATATTCTATTGGTTCTAGAGCAGTAGCTCAGATATTCTATTGGTTCTAGACCAGTAGCTCAGATGTTCTATTGGTTCTAGAGCAGCAGCTCAGATGTTCTATTGGTTCTAAAGCAGCAGCTCAGATGTTCTATTGGTTCTAGAGCAGTAGCTCAGATATTCTATTGGTTCTAGAGCAGCTCAGATGTTCTATTGGTTCTAGGGCAGCAGCTCAGATGTTCTATTGGTTCTAGGGCAGCAGATCAGATGTTCTATTGGTTCTAGAGCAGCAGCTCAGATGTTCTATTGGTTCTAGAGCAGTAGCTCAGATATTCTATTGGTTCTAGACCAGTAGCTCAGATGTTCTATTGGTTCTAGGGCAGCAGCTCAGATGTTCTATTGGTTCTAGGGCAGCAGCTCAGATGTTCTATTGGTTCTAGAGCAGCAGCTCAGATGTTCTATTGGTTCTAAAGCAGCAGCTCAGATGTTCTATTGGTTCTAGAGCAGTAGCTCAGATATTCTATTGGTTCTAGACCAGTAGCTCAGATGTTCTATTGGTTCTAGAGCAGTAGCTCAGATGTTATTGTTTTTATAACAGTAACTTGGATAGTTATTTAGAACATTTAGAGTTGGTTCTGGTTCTAGAGCAGGATTTTTTAAAAACAGATTGTTCAGAGTAGGTTGTCCCAATCAGGATCGATCGCACGATGATAATTGTAATAGAAATCAATCAGTGTTTGAGTCATTAATATCATTCTATTAATAGATCAGTGTGCTGAGAGTCACATTCGAGTTTTTACACAGAAACTGAGGTGATTAAGTGAAGAATCTTGTGATAAAAATGATCACAGGAACATTAGAGTTATAATCCCGAGACTTCAACTTGTACATATTTGTCGTTTTATTAAATAAAAAAAAAAAAATAACATCCGAAAAAATACTGAACAGGAATTCATGAGTTTGAAGGGCAAAATTCCCGCAGGCTTGTGGAAGATCTGATCCGACCTGCTCTTTAGAGAAGAACACTGATAAAACGTCCCCTCTCCCTGGTAATCAGAGACATCAGGGAATTCCCCACAGTGTATTGACGAGGTGGTGCTGAGCGGCTCTGTGACCGTACGCCAGCAAATGCATCAGAGGAAGAATAAAAAAATTTGGGCTTTAAACAGTGTAGAAACGTAATCAGGGGTCAATAATGATATTAATTTAATCCTTCATCATGTTTATTTGTGCTTATGATTTCCTGATGACGTCACGGAGGATCAGAAGAAATGGTTGCAGGAGTAATTGGGGTCTGTAATTGTTCAGTATTTATATAAAAAAGAACGTCATGCATTTGTTTATAATTTCCTGTAAGAGGAAGTGAGAGTCAGAACCACTTCAGGATGAGACGCGACGAATGGAACAGCACGTGTGTGAAATATTGAAAAGGTCCTGAGGGAAATCTTGACACAGAGTGTAGCATGTGTTAATATACATATATTTTATATATGTGGCCAAAAATATTCGGACACATACCGTTTGTGGATCTTTCCAAAAATGTTCCCACAAACCCGAAGGCACACAGTGGGATGTCTACTCATACTGTGTTCTTCACTTGAACTCGGAGACCATAACCTGTTCCAGCATTGCAATACCCCTGTGCACAAAGGCTGCTCCATGAAGATCTGCTATCCATGGAAGATCTCCTGCTATGAAGCTCCAACCCTATTGGGATGAATGTGAATGCTGACTGCACCCCAGACCTCCTCATGTTCTCACCTCCATCACTACCGGACTTCACTAACATCCCTGTAGCTGAATGAATCTCCACATCGAGTGGAACAGACGAGCGGAGCTCATTATAACAGGAAACGGAGAATGTGGAATGGGATGTCTCATGATTGGCTGTTCCAAAACTTGTATAAACGTTTATCATTTCAGCATCTCGTACATCAGACAAGCCTCCCTCGGGCTGTCCGAATACTTATGAATTCTGGTTTGGGTTATTAGTGTCAGGAGAACAGCTGTGTGTCTTCCGTCTCCTCCTCTGATATCACGCAGCTGCTGTGGACGAGGTCTTTCTCCTCAACGCTCTCAATCCATCACACACGGTACAGGCAAAAGTTTGTGGACACCTGACCTCACCTGATTGAGGTGTCCATTTTTTTTTAACATCCAATTCCACATTCAGTCCCCATTCCCTGTTAGAATGATCTCCACTTTTCTGGGAAGATGTTCCACTAGATTGTGTGGAGATTCATTCATCTACAAGGGTGTGAGTAAAGTCAGGCAGTGATGCGCTGGATTTTTGGAAGGAGCACATATGTAGCTGGAAAAGTCATGTGTCCCAATACTTTTGTCCATATGGTGTATATGTGAACGTGTCTAAATGCACTGACGTGTGCACAGTCACGTGGCGATGTGCTGAAAATCTAATCGGTTTTCAAGATGTTTCTCTTTGAACACTTTGGATCAGTTGTGTCTTTTAAAGATTAAATTTAGAAACTCCGCAATATCGCATTCAAAATAGTCCCTATGCACAACAATACAGCGCCCCCCAGTGTTCTTCTGGAGCGTGTCCTGGTGTGCATGCGGACTATTTTGAAGGCGATGGCATGGAAACGTAGATGAATGAAGTGACACAAAGACTTGACACGACAATGCTGTACAGGCTGAAAGCAGGATCTTATCGTGTTCGGATCCGTGTTTAAGTCCAGTACTTATTTCAGTTCTATGTTCTACGTGCTCCTAACTGGAGCGTCTGGTTCTGTTCCCTCTCTTGTAGCGCTCTCAATGTTCTTCACCGTTCTGCAATCGGGTTCTGTGCAGTCTTCATCAGGCACTGACAGGTCCCTCATGTCTCTCTCTGATCCATCCTGAATATCAGGATTGTACTCGGAACATGTGACCAAAGCGCCACCCTCTTTCCCATGATCCTCTGCTGAAGAGCTCAGATGGTTTCCGGTAGCCAGATCCTCATCACCATGTAACGTTTCTAACTTGTATCCGTGTGTTACTCTCTCCACAGGACTCAGTGAGCTGGTGGTGCTTTCTGTGGAAAGATGTTCAGGTACGTGTGTGTGTTTTAAGCAGACCGTGTTGTGATGATGATGATGATGATGATGAAGACGCGGGCTTGGATGATCCTCAGCAGTGAGAGTCGTCTCTTCTGTCACTTCCTCTCCAGTCACAACCTCTTTGTCTCCTGCAACGATATGATCACAGTATGAAGCTCTGAGAGCAGTGTAGCAGGTTTATACTACAGTCACACATGAATTGCCCTCGATTATGCCCCTACCTGTCAGGTAATGTATTGCAGTGCCCTCCAGGATGCCCCTATCTGTTGAAAATGCTATAAAGTGCTCTCTAGGATGGCCCTACCTTTCATAAAAGGTAATTATGTGCTCTTTAGGATGCCCATACTTGTATAAAACCTTTTAAAAAGTGCCCTCTAGGATGGCCGTACCTGTATAGAAGTGCTATGAAGTGTCCCTGGAGGTGCCCCTACCTTTATAAAAATATAATAAATTACCCTCTGGGATCTCCCTACCTCGATAAAAATGTGATACAATGCCCCTACCTGTCAGGTAATGTATTGCAGTGCCCTCTAGGATGCCCCTATTTGTTAAAAATGCTATGAAGTGCCCTCTAGGATGGCCTTATCTTTCATAAAATGTTATAAATTGCCCTCAAGGATGTATAAAATGTGATTATGTGCTCTCTAGGATGCCTATACCCGTATAAAAATATAACGAAGTGCCCTCTAGGATGCCCCCTTCTGGCAGTGACATGATCTTTGTGTTTTACTTGTGGTGTTGATTCAGATGGTTTCGTGATTATTGTAAAACCAAATCCAAACCCTGACTATCTTTTCATTTTGTTTCCCGTGAATCAGGATCAGAGAAGGGTTTATTCTCACCCACGGAGACGTCTGGTAGCGGCACCGCATGCCCCATCGACGTCTGGACCGACTGGTGTTCACTCAGAATAATCACGTCTCTTCCTCCTGTAATCAATCCACCGCTAGTTACAGCTGCAGGTGAATACGTCACTGCAGTAGTGCCGAATAATAAAACACACACTGGAGCAAAGGTAAGAAAAGCAGGTGTGCTGATAATCATTATGTGATGCAGTATAAATATAAAAGCAAAAGAAGAAACATACTCCCCAGTCCCACGGAGACGTTATAAGTAAAGCCTGGGTTTCATTGGGACAGGAAAAGGAAGAAAAAGAGAGAAGAAAAGACAATTAAATGAAAGACAGGATAGTCAAACACAGATATACATAGTATAGACAAAGGTTTGTGGACACCTGACCATTAGCATTGTATGTGCTTCTTTTTAGAACATCTCATTCCACATTTAGTCTCCATCTGCTGTTATAATAATCTCCACTCTTCTACATCCACTAGATTTATGTGGAGATTCATTTAGCCACAAGTGTGTTAGTAAGTCAGGTAGTGGTGTAGGTGAGAAGGTGAGGAGGTCTGGGGTGCAGTCAGTGTTCACATTCATCTCAAAGGTGTTCAGTAGGGTTTATATCAGGAGATCTTCCACTCCAACATCCACATGTAAAGCAGATCTTCATGGAGCAGGATTTGTGCACAGGAGTATCGTCATGCTGGAACACATTTGGGTCTCCTAGTTCAGATGAAAGACATCCTATAAGACTGTGTCTCCTAATGTGTAGTAATAGTTTGGGGAAGAAGCACATATGACTGGAAAACGTCAGATGTCCCAATACTTTAGTTTCTGGGCCGTTTTTATAAAAGTGAAGTATATACAAATTAAATTTAATAAATATATTTACTTTTCTTTTATTACTGTATAAATAATCCTAATGGTAATAATCAGATTAATCACTTCCACGCATGAACAGCTCATTGATCTCAATCCAGTACATGTGGACATTTATCAGTTTATTTCTGTAGACTCTCAAATATACGCTTAGTTCAGAACTGAGTGTATTAGAGACATGCCTCTGTTTTACTCAAATTTATCGATCACTACCTGTACAAAAAATGATAGTGCCCTCTAGGATGCCACTACCCGTAGGAAAATATCATGACATGCCCACTAGAATGACATGCCTACTACATTCCCTACCTGAAATAAATAATCATTAAGTGCTTTCAAGGATGCCTCTGCCCGACATAAAATGTCAAATTGTCCTCTAGGATGCCCCTACCTGTATAAACATGTAAGAAAGTGCCCTCTAGGTTGATCCTACCTGTATAAAAATGTGATAAGGTGCCCTCTAGGATGATCCTACCTGTATAAAAATGTGATAAAGTGCCCTCTAGGATGATCCCACCTGTATAAAAATGTGATAAAGTGCCCTCTAGGATGACCCTACCTGTATTAAAAAAAGTAATAAAGTGCCCTCTAGGATGCCCTTTTCCTGTATAAAAAAGTAATAAAGTGCCCTCTAGGATGATCCTACCTGTATAAAAATGTAAGATAGTGCCCTCTAGGATGCCCACTCCCTGTATAGAAATGTGATAAAGTGCCCTCTAGGATGACCCTACCTGTATAAAAAAAAAGTACTAAAGTGCCCTCTAGGATGATCCTACCTGTATAAAAATGTAAGTGCCCTCTAGGATTCCCCTACCTGTATAAAATATTAAATATATAATTGCCCTCTATGGTGCGTTACATGTGAAAAAAAAAGTGTATCCAGACATTTTACAGTTTATTTTTGTAAATTTGATTTATTTTATATTTAACAATTCCTTGGGCAACACAAAAATGATTCAAATTATATTTTCATTGTACTTAGTTCCAAAGTGAGTGTCTGAGACGTCTCTGCTTTACTCAACCCATTCTGTCCTCGTTCTAAATGATATATCAGGACATAACGTGTAAAATACTGTGAACATGTGTGATTTACCAGGAAGGCTCCACAGTCCAGACATCTCCAGTGCTTTCAGCTTTCCTTCAAGTTCAGCTACTCTGTGACCCAGAATCCTGTTCATTACACACAACAAACAATTCATGTGATGATCGAATTTATCTCAGTATCAAACATCCCTGTTTTCACCACAGATTCAAACTCAGCACAAGGTAGAACACTGTGAATGGTCAGACACGTGACAGTCTTTCAGCTCTGAAGCTTTGTAGTTGACTACATATACCCAAGTTGATGATACACATGATATGTGATGTGTCAAAAAGGCACTTACACACACTCTGTATCTCGACAGTCAGGTACAGACACTCACTTGTTGGTCTGGCGTTGGTGCTGAATCACCATGTTCTTCTCGTGAATGGTCTCCAGCAGCGCTGTGGCTAAAGACTTCAGGTCGCTGATGGACTGCTGCGTCACAGGCAGACTGCAGCCGTTTTCCTCAGACAGCAGCAGCTCCTGAACTGCTCACACACAAATATGATTAAATACTCCTGCATGTGAGTAAACATGATCCCGTGTCCTTATATGTGAGGACATGTGATCAAATGCCTTCAAGGATGCCTCTGTTTGCATAAAAATATAATAGTACCATCTAGGGTTCCGCTACATGTTAGAAAAACTTATAGTGCCCTTTAGGATGACTCCTACATGTGAGAAAACAATGGATTATACCCCAAGATGCCCCTACTTCTAATAAATTTGAAGTGCCCATTAGGATGCCCCTAACTGTAATAAAATGACATGAAGTGCCCTCTATGGTGCCTCTACTTGAAAAATAAAGTCATAAAAATGCCCTCTAGGGTGCCCCTACTTGTATTGAATGACATGAAGTACCCTCTAGGGTGCCCTTTACTTAAAAAAAAAAGAGCCATAAAGTGCCCTCTAGGGTGCCTCTACTTGAGAATTTTTTTTTCATGAAGTGCCCATTAGGATGCCCCCACTTTTAATTAAATGTCATGAAGTGCCCTCTAGGGTGCCCCTACTTGTAAAAAAAATGACAAAGTGCCTTCTAGGGTGCCTCAACTTGAGAACATTTTTCTTTTTCATTAAGTGCCCATTAGGATGCCCCTAATGGTATTAAAATTTCATTAAGTGCCCATTAGGATGCCCCAAACTGTAGTAAAATGTTATGACTGCAGTAAAATGTCATAAAAGTGCCCTCTCGGATGCCCCCAGATAAACATAAATGTCATGAAGTGCCCACTAGGATGCGCCTATCTGCTTGAAATTGTGATAAAGAACCTCACTAGAGTGCCTGTGCAGTGGAGAAAATTAGATAGGGTGGCCTACATGATAAACAATTAAATGACATGCCCCATAGCCCTCTGTGCCAAAATACATGATGAAGTGCCTTGTAGGGTTCCTGTAGTAAGTAAAAATATGAACTGCCCTATAGGTTTGCCTAAGTGCAAGAAAATGTGTTGCTATAGTAGAACTAAAAAGGTTTCCGGTGCCTTTTTACTGTTTCATTGCCTGCCCCTCAGCCAGTGTCCATATAATCGCTAGCAGGTCTTTGTGATGGCTGTAGCTCCTTCATTACCTTGTTTAGCAGAGAGGACTCCTGTTAGCGCACTGCTGTTAGCCTTCCCATACACTTTACAGTTCTTCTTACTCTCCAGCGCCCCCTGTGGACAAACACAAGCAGGACGAAGGAGATTGGTTTCAGTGCGTTTACTGCACTTTTGGGTGTTTATTTCCGTCTCCAGATATAAGCTGTTATTCAGGGAGTGGGATATCGGATGTGAAATGCAGTGATGTGCATCTCAGTACTTTGTTCTCCACTGACCTTGTACTTCATCAGATTGGATTTGAGAAGAGAAACTTCTTCTTGAAGCTGTACAAAGCGTTCGTGCAGGTATCTGCAAAACACTCCTACAGAGTCATACAGAGTTCTTAATGACATCATGCCCTTTTTGTACTGTGGGTTTCAGCAAACGCTTTGATGTCAATTCATTTTTAATTGAATTTTAGATTTCAGTGAAAATTTGAAACATAAGACACATAAAGCATCTGTTTAAACTAAAGCGCTTTCTACCCTCTTCTATATACATGATCTCACAAACGCTCAGGATTGGCTAGTGTCACTCTGAGTGACAGGTGAGCGAGCATGCCCCTCCCACCCAGAGACAACTTCTCATGTTCTGTAAGAGATTCAGGAATAATATCATGTTCCTACAGGTTCTCCACAGGGACACTCACCTGTTCTCCATACACAGAGCGTCCACGTCCATGATTCGACCGTCATGGCGTCTCAGGATGTGGTTGAGCTCGATGTTGAGGCGATGCGCTTTCTCCTGATACACGTTTCTTTCCGCACGCACGTCCTGCAGCTCGTCCACCGCCGCCTTCACACTCTGCTCCAGCTCCGAGTTCTGCGCAGACACACACACACACACACACACACTATAAAGGTCTTCTCTTTTGTACTCCTCACGGTCACGGCTCATACTGTACGTGTGAACAGATGGATGAGAATCACCTGCTCTCGAGCTTTTTCCAGCTGCAGTACGAGATCTTCTCTCTCATGGGCCGGAAAGTGGCGAACTCCGACCTCTTCATCACCGAGACGCTGTTTAGCGATGGTCATCCTCAGCAGCTGTTTCCAGACACACCCGGGTGAGTATCTGCCCTTTCCTATCTCACACGCAGTCTTATTCCATTATATATTGGAGTTCATTGTGATGTAGAAGCTGTGAGAGTGAGCTGGAGTGTACAGGAGGATGTGCTGAAGGATGTGCTGAAGGTGGAGCATGTACCTTGTTGTCACCCTGAACCTCAACTAATCGCTGATTCAGTTCTTTCCGTTCCTCACTCAGCTTCGAGTTCTTCTCCTGAGCGTCAAGCAGCAGCTGCGCTAAATTCACCTACAAAACGTTCAAACACAGACGCCATCACTAATGCAGCTATAATACCGACAGAACAGAACGATAAACTGCAGAAAGACGAGGCAGAGATGAAAGATACACACCTGGGTCCTTTTCTCTGGAGGTAACGTTGGGTCACCATCCTGAAAACAAAAAGTACATCAGAGAATCAGTGAGTCAAGGAATCAGTACATATAATACATTGGGGGGAGTGGAAGCTCAGTGGTTTAGGTGCTGGGTTACTGATCAGAAGGTCGGGGGTTCAAGCCCCGAAATATCGCCAAGCTGCCACACTCTTGGGCCCCTGAGCAAGGCCCTTAACCCTTTGTGCTCTAAGGGTGCCGTATCATGGCCAACCCTGCGATCTGACCCCGGCTTCTGAGCAAAAGCTATGATATAAAGAACAAATTTCACTGTGCTGTAACGTGTATGTGACAAAGAAAGTTTATTCTGAGTAAAAAGTCACGTGGCAGATGCCTTTTTCCAGAAATGCTTACATTTATCAGTTTACACACCAATCACAGTCAGAGGAGTGATTCAGGGTTAAGTGGGACCTGCAGTGAGTCAGTGAATCAGTGAGTCAGTAAACCAGTTAGTCAGTGAATCAATGAGCCAGTCAATCAGTGAGTCAGTGCAAGAGTAAAGCAGTGAATCAGTAAATCAGGGAGTCATTGCTTCAGTGATAAGGTGAGTCAGTGTGTCAGTGATAAAGTGAGTCATTGATAGTGACTTAGTGACTCAGTGATAGTGAATCGGTGCAGTGATAAGTCAGTGAATCAGTGATAAAGTCAGTCAGTGCATTAGTAAATAAAGTACGTCAGTGACTCAGTGGTAGTGAATCGGTGCAGTGATAAAGTGAGTCAGTGACTCAGTGATAGTGAATCGGTGCAGTGATAAAGTGAGTCAGTGACTCAGTGATAGTGAATCGGTGCAGTGATAAAGTGAGTCAGTGACTCAGTGATAGTGAATCAGTGCAGTGATAAAGTGATCCAGTGACTCAGTGATAGTGAATCAGTGACTCAGTGATAGTGAATCAGTGCAGTGATAAAGTGATTCAGTGACTCAGTGATAGTGAATCAGTGCAGTGATAAAGTGATTCAGTGACTCAGTGATAGTGAATCAGTGCAGTGATAGTGAGTCAGTGAGTCAGTGATAGTGAATCAGTGCAGTGATAAAGTGAGTTAGTGACTCAGTGATAGCGAATCAGTGATTCAGTGACTCAGTGATAGTGAATCAGTGCAGTGATAAAGTGATTCAGTGACTCAGTGATAGTGAATCAGTGTAGTGATAAAGAGAATCAGTGACTCAGTGATAGTGAGTCAGTGATAGTGAATCAGTGCAGTTATAGTGAGTCAGTGATTCAGTGATCGTGAATTAGTGCAGTGATAAAGTGATTCAGTGACTCAGTGATAGTGAATCAGTGCAGTGATAAAGTGATTCAGTGACTCAGTGATAGTGAATCAGTGCAGTGATAAAGTGATTCAGTGATTCAGTGATCGTGAATCAGTGCAGTGATAAAGTGATTCAGTGACTCAGTGATAGTGAATCAGTGCAGTGATAAAGTGATTCAGTGATTCAGTGATCGTGAATCAGTGCAGTGATAAAGTGATTCAGTGACTCAGTGATAGTGAATCAGTGCAGTGATAAAGTGATTCAGTGATTCAGTGATCGTGAATCAGTGCAGTGATAAAGTGATTCAGTGACTTAGTGATAGTGAATCAGTGCAGTGATAAAGTGAGATTAAAATGAAGAATTAGAATAGAATTAAACTAATTCCCTCACAATAAGCTCTCTGTATTTCTTCTTCAGCCCTTGGTGGCGCTCTCGCAGCTGATTGGCCATCAGTTTGAACTGGTCACGCTCCTGCTGGCAGATGTCCAGCTCTTTAGAGAGAATCAGCAGTGCCTCCTTCTTACTCTCCAGCTTTCTCTTACACACCAGGAACTGAGCGAGGAAAGAAAACACTCATGTTTTCATCAGCAATTTCCCCTCAGGACAGACCCATCAGAAACACACACACACACACACACACACACACACACACACACACACACGTAAAATCAGAGCGAATGAATTGTAGACTTTATTCCTTAAATAAATGTTTTTATTTAAACAAAATTAACTTAAACAGTCAGAAATGTTCATATACAAAGTAAGTTTTTGAAAGTAATATTCTATATTTACAACACAGCTTTTATATCAAATAAAACATCATTTAAATGTAAAACACCCAATTATCTGTATCATTAACACATAACACAGTCATTATATGATAATGGGTCTGGTCATGTGACTGTTTGTACGTTAGTGAAACGTTAGTTTGACCCCCGTGAACACCTGATTACCTTCTATTTTATATCCTTCACTCTTTATTCTCTGTTCTTCTGTAGACGTTTGTACCTAGAAGCTGCTGCTGCTGTTATCATGAACACGTCCTGAACATCTCATCACACTCAGTACTGCCAGTATCTCTGACAGGGTTCTTTTCCCTCAGTCTCAAGTGTTCTTCCTCACCCAATCAGGCCTTTGGCTCAAGGAACAACATCTGATGTGGGTTGAGATGATTTGCATATGATGTGTTATTCACCAATCAGATTTCAGTATTGTTAACCGCAGACAAACTGCATGTGATTGAACTATTTTCAGTGTTCAGTTATGAACCATACAACGTACAACCAAATGTTTGTGGACACCTGACCAGAAGATTAGTATCTGATTCCACATTTAGTCTTCATTTGCTCTTATAATAACCTTCACTCCTATGTTCCACTAGATTTTGTAGAGAGAACACAAGGGTGTTAGTAAAGTCAGGAAGTGATGCAGAAGCTGGATTTCTGCACAGAGACATGGTGATGCAGGAGCAGGTTTGGGTCTCCTAGATCACGTGACGTGTGTAATAAATTCAGGTGTGTAACAAAAATATCGATTTAAATCCTTTTAAACAACATACATTATCACCCGACCTGAAACACACACACCTCAGTCTGTGTGTGTGTGTGTGTGTGTGTGTGTGTGTGTGTGTGTGTGTGTGTGTGTGTGTGTGTGTGTCGGTCTAATGGACACAATGGAGATGATCTATAATGCGCTTTAAGAGGCTTCTGTTCCTTTACGTGTGTAATAGACGTGAGATTTTTTCAGACATGAACATATGATAAACACACACGATCACACGCACGCACATGCGCGCGCGCGCACACGCACACAAGATCACACGCACGCACATGCGCGCACACGCTTACACGATTACACGCACGCACATGCGCACACTATCACACGCACGCACGCGCGCGCACGCACGCACACACACGCAGGTGTGCGCATCGCCGTAGGCCGCGAGCGCGTCCACATCATCACTATCAAACGCTCGCGCATCCTGTCCGATCTGGGGGTCTGATGAGTTGCACTCGGACCACATTTCCCGTGTGAAAACAGCGCACCCTCACCTCGTTCACCAGCCCCTGCCAGTCGCTCTCACTTCTTCTTGAAGGGTCCATTTCACAGCGTTTCCACTTTGATTACACCAAACAGGTGAAAAAGCCGCAAGCGCGCGGCCAGGTGAGCATCTTCTCCCACCATGAGTCACAGCATCCAGACGCATCATTTCCTGTGGTCACGGAAAGGGTGCGTTCCAATTCACATCCTTCCCTTCCCCTACACACTGTGCTCAAATCCCTACACAGGGTGGGTGCGTTCAAAACCATGCTGTGTCCAAAAGAACCCGGATGCTGTCGTCACGTCACGATTACTGGAGTGTTACTGGATTACTGGATTACTGGATGATCTTTTCTACTGCCTGATCACCAGACCAAACATTTTAAATACACAACAATAAAATATACACACACATAATGTGCATGTCAGATCAATAGTGTACTCAGGGTAGTACCAAGTTCCTACACAGACCAGATACAGACTAAAGACACGTCATGGTCATGGGATTTTATTATATCCATCCATCCATCCATCCATTTTCTCCCGCTTATCCGTAATTCGGGTCGCGGGGGCAGCAGTCTAAGCAGGCCCCCGCCTTCGACTGCTGCCCAATCCTCACAGCACCGTCCCTTACGGTCCCTCCTGCAGGTGGTGAGCCCACGGGAAGGGATTTTATTATATATATATATATACAGTGTTGTGCTCGTTGCTAAAAAATAGTAACTAGTTACAGTTACTCGTTACTTCATTCATACTTCATACTTCAATAATAGATTCACAATCAAACACTAAAGTGGCTTCTGCTGTTGTGTTGAGCTCTTAAACATGTTCCTTTCACAGCTGAAGTATGAAAACTATCAACAATGTAGAACAGAACACCGGGTTAGCGCATAGCTTCTAGAGGCATGCAGTTTTTGGAGGTGCTGTTTATCGCAGTAGATACGAGCTTTGAACCAGAAACACACAGCTTACATTTGACTTAAAAGTTTTTGTCTTTATGCTCAACTAAAGTGTAATAATGATCATATTTCCACTTTGAGAAACTCGTCTTGCTCTCGCCTCGACTCGCCATTACTGCCACAGAGACCTGAATAAACGGAGACACGCCCACAGTGCGTCTTCTTCGTGTTTACAGTGGTTCATCCACCAATCCTACAATGCGTCTCTGCTGTAAGCAAGTTAGACTGTAGTCTACACTTCAGCCCAAATTCATTAATTTAAATAAGTAACGGGTAACGAACCATACGCTAACGGTAACGGAGTTACTTTATTTAAAAAGCGTTACAGTATTAGTTACAGTCAAAAGTAACGCGTTACTGCCCAACACTGACTATATATACAGTGGGTACGGAAAGTATTCAGACCCCCTTAAATTTTTTACTCTTTGTTATATTGCAGCCATTTGCTAAAATCATTTAAGTTCATTTCTTTTCCTCATGAATGTACACACAGCTCCCCATACTGACAGAAAAACACAGAGTTGTTGACCTTTTTGCAGATTTATTTAAAAAAAAAAACTGAAATATCTCATGGTTCTAAGTATTCAGACCCTTTGCTGTGACACTCATATATTTAACTCAGGTGCTTTCCATTTCTTCTGATCATCCTTGAGATGGTTCTACACCTTCATTTGAGTCCAGCTGTGTTTGATTATACTGATTGGACTTGATTAGGAAAGCCACACACCTGTCTATATAAGACCTTCCAGATCACAATGCATGTCAGAGCAAATGAGAATCATGAGGTCAAAGGAACTGCCTGAAGAGCTCAGAGACAGAATTGTGGCAAGGCACAGATCTGGCCAAGGTTCCAAAAACATTTCTGCTGCACTTAAGGTTCCTAAGAGCACAGTGGCCTCCGTAATCCTCAAATGGAAGACGTTTGGGACGACGAGAACCATTCCTAGAGCTGGCCGACCGGCCAAACTGAGCTATCGGGGGAGAAGAGCCTTGGTGAGAGAGGTAAAGAAGAACCCAAAGATCACTGTGGCTGAGCTCCAGAGATGCAGTCGGGAGATGGGAGAAAGTTGTAGAAAGTCAACCATTACTGCAGCCCTTCACCAGTGGGGCTTTATAGCAGAGTGGCCCGACGGAAGCCTCTCCTTAGTGCAGGACACATGAAAACCCGCATGGAGTTCTCCAAGATGGTGAGAAATAAGATTCTCTGGTCTGATGAGACCAAGATAGAACTTTTTGGCCTTAATTCTAAGCGGTATGTGTGGAGAAAACCAGGCACTGCTCATCACCTGTCCAGTACAGTCTCAACAATGAAGCATGGTGGTGGCAGCATCATGCTGTGGGGGTGTTTTTCAGCTGCAGGGACAGGACGACTGGTTGCAATCGAGGGAAAGATAAATGCGGCCAAGCACAGGGATATCCTGGACGAAAACCTTCTCCAGAGTACTTTGGACCTCAGACTGGGCTGAAGGTTCACCTTCCAACAAGACAATGACCCTAAGCACACAGCTAAAATAACGATGGAGTGGCTTCACAACAACTCTGTGACTGTTCTTGAATGGCCCAGCCAGAGCCCTGACTTAAACCCAATTGAGCATCTCTGGAGAGACCTAAAAATAGCTGTCCACCAACGTTTACCGTCCAACCTGACAGAACTGGAGAGGATCTGCAAGGAGGAATGGCAGAGGATCCCTGAATCCAGGTGTGAAAAACTTGTTGCATCTTTCCCAAAAAGACTCCTGGCTGTATTAGATCAAAAGGGGGCTTCTACTAAATACTGAGCAAAGGGTCTGAATACTTGAATACCATGTGATATTTCAGTTTTTCTTTTTTAATAAATCTGCAACAATGTCAACAATTCTGTGTTTTTCTGTCAGTATGGGGAGCCGTGTGTACATTCACGAGGAAGAAGAATGAACCTAAATGATTTTAGCAAATGGCTGCAATATAACAAAGAGTGAAAAATGTAAGTGGGTCTGAATACTTTCTGTACCCACTGTATATATATATGTATATATATATTTATATATATTAAAAAACACTTGAAACAAATAAATATCTAACCGTCTTATTTATACTAAACCTGTTATCAGTACTTTTCTGTATTTACACGCAGAGCATGCAGAAAGTTTTCACATTGCTTCACTTTTTCCACATTTTGTCCACAAGGACGTCTCTGTACATTACTGCATTCTTCTTTCCCTCAATCCCGACCAGTCTCTCAGTTCCTGCTGCTGAAAAACATCCCCACAGCATGACGCTGCCACCACCATGCTTCACTGTAGGGATGGTATTGGCCCGGTGATGAGTGGTGCCTGGTTTCCTCCAGACATGACCCTTAGCATTCAGTACAAAGAGTTCAGTCTTTGTTTCTCATGTTCTGAGAGTCCTTCAGGTGCCTTTTGGCAAACTCCTGATTGTGGATTGCTGAGGAGATGATTGTTCTTCTGGAAGGTTCTCCCCTCTCCCCTGAGAAATGCTGGAGCACTTTCAGAGTGACCATCTGGTTCATGGTCACCTCCCTGACTAAGGCGCTTCTCCTGCGATTGCTGAGTTTGGCTGGGCGGCTCCGCTCTAGGAAGAGTCCTGGTGGTTCTGAACTTCTTTCATTTATGGATGATGGAGGCCAATGTGCTCATTGGGACCTTCAATGCTGCAGAAATTTTTCTATCTCCTTCCCCAGATCTGTGCATCAATACAATCCTGTCTCGGAGGTCCACAGACAATTCCTTGGACTTCATGGCTTGGTTTGTGCTCTGACACACACTGTAACTGTGGGACCTTCTATAGACAGGTGTGTGCCTCCAGATCATGTCCAATCAACTGAATTACCCACAGGTGAACTCCAATCAAGCTGTAGAAACATCTCAAGGATGATCATTGGAAACAGGATGCACCTGAGCACAATTTTGAGTGTCATGGCAACGGCTGTGTATATTTAAGTGATTTTTTTTTTGTTTTTTAATTTGTAATAAATTTGCAAAGATTTCAAACAAACTTCTTTCACGTTGTCATTATGGGGTTTTTATTTGTAGAATTTTAGAAGATAATGAATTTAAATTCATTTTAGAATAAAACAGGAGTGTGATTAAAGTCTTTAAACACTACAGAACACTGGAGAGTGAGAACTAACATGAGCACTGGAGTGTGTGATTATGAGTGATGATCTTTCTAAATCCTTCTACAGTCTTTATGGTGATAAAACTAGGAGCTACTGGGCAACTCATAAAATAGCTCAACATCTAAAATCATCACAGATCCAACACCAGCTTCTCCATGCCAGAGCCTTTAAACACTCCAGGAGCTCCAGTGTCCAAACTCCAAATGAAGTGGGATCGAAATGGCACTGGTACGTCTCTAGATGGTTCGGGATGTTTGCGAGTTCCGCATCTACTTCTTTAAAGGTCCACAATCTTCATGAGGTGGGAAGTGACTGGAGCTGGAGCAACCTCAGGATGCCTCGGGATGGGGAGAGAAAGAGAAGCAGTGGAGAGGAATTAGCGTAGCTGCTGTTCATGATATTAACAGCACAAGTTGATAATGTGATGTGATCAGATGTTCTAGAGCACAAGGTTAACCACCTAGTAATGCATTACAGTAGTTCATTCTGGAGGTATGTAATGCATTACTAGGTGGATGTCCGGCATCATTAATAAACAAGCTACAGTTTGTTCAGAATGCAGCAGTCTCACAAGGTCGAGAAAATATGACCATATAACCTCAATCTTCTCATCCCTACACTGGCTTCCTGTTAAATTTCAAATCTACTACAAACTACTGCTACTTACTTATAAAGCACTAAATAGTTTATCTCCATGTATCTCCAGTCTTTTAACACGCTACAATCCGTCACGCTCCCTGAGATCTCAAAACTCTGGACTTCTAGTAGTTCCTAGAATAGCAAAGTCCACTAAAGGCGGTAGAGCATTTTCACATTTAGCTCCCAAACTCTGGAATAGTCTTCCTGACAGTGTTCTGGGCTCAGACACACTCTCCCAGTTTAAGTGCAGATTAAAGACGTATGTTTTTAGCGAGTTTTAGTGAAAAGAACTTTATCTAGACGTAAGGTATCAGGATAAATCAGGCAGGTTCTCTGAAATGCACCATTGATAGCGTCCTGACGGGTAGCATCACTTCCTAGTTGAGAAAATTCCCCACTGTGGGACTAATAAAGGTATATCTTAGTTCAGGAACAGCACCATGCAGGACAGACGCATTTCACTGCATGTGGGACTCTGTATGTATGTGTACGTGACAAATAAAATTTGATTTGATTCGATTTGAAATGCCATAATTGTACAGTCAGAGCTTCAGCTCTAGAGAACTAATCAAACATTTGATCCAATCACAATCCAGAATTTAGCAGCACTGATTAACATGGAAGAACCAATAAAGTTGGACAACGGAGATGATTCCAGACTCTGCAATAGGAACCATGGTGTCCAGGTACAGATTCAGTACAGACAGTAAGGAATGGTCACATGGTGACATGGCAGGAAAGACACAGAAAAAAGATACACAACATTGTTTATTGCCTTACACGCTGTTAATACACGCGGCTGCTGTGAAGCAACCGAAGCACTTTTCCTTTATACAGAAGCCAAAAAAGGAGATGCAGCATCAATAAATAAGGCATTTCATTCTCTACAGGAGGTATCGCGAGCGCTCCACCTTCGTCTATCTTTGGTCAGCGTCTCTACATCTACTTGCATAGCGTTAAATCAGCGTTAAAATTATTGCTCCTCTCAGCAAGTAACAGTCCGTTAGACTGAAAAAAACACACACGATGCACCCGGGAGACGAAAAGCAGATTCCCCGAAAGTATACGGACAGGCGTAGGATTACATATTAAACACGCTGTAGATCTGGGAATCCGGATCACTCGAAATGCTTCGTTGTGTAAAACCATTGCATATTGGGAAACACAGACATGCACCATGTTTACGCCTCTTCCAGGTCGTACAGAGATGATATTATTATTATTATTATTATTATTATTATTTTTATTTTTGCTGATATAATATATCGCACTGGCCAAGACATTTTGCATAAATCTTCATCAGGAGAAAATCAATTCACGTTGTATTACTGTAAGAGCTGGGAGATAGGACACAAAATGATCTTGCTAATGCAGACAGAAAAAAATACTAAACCCAACGAAACAAAGAAGGTGCTGTTCATGTGTGTATGTTTGGTGATGTTCTGAGGAGGTTACATGGAAGGAAAGGTTTTTTTTTTTTAATATTTTAATTATATAAATGTGGGTATGGGATAATATAATACAATTTTCTGTCTTGAAGCCATGAAATATGTATCACATGGCAATATCTTTGTAGTAAAATGAGTGAGAAATCTAAAACTTTGGGTTAACGCTACATAGATATACCATTAGCACAGGTTACGCATGGCTATAGGTTCAGCTAGTTATCACAGGACCAACAAAAATCGCCCAAAATATTTAGTTAACATTTGCAATATACATTATATAAACTTTTTACTAGATGACAATTTTGCATGTATACAGGGCGGTATAAAATTTTTGAGACTAGTTTTGTAACACGCCAACAGGTGGCAGCACGAGGCCCACGCGCAGTCACAAGGAGCACCGACCTTCATAAGTCAATGTGCCCAAAGACATCGTCCTTTGTACATCGGGAGCCGTGCGACTGGGGATGTTCTGACCACGTGCGTTACTACGTCTGCAGACTGCAAATTAGAACAAAGAGCAAACATAAAATTCTGCTTGAAACTGGACAAATCTGCCACAGAGGCATTCAAAACAATTTGGCAGAAGACTACGAGAGATCAGAAAAACCTTCAACGAGCTCAACCCATGAAAATGTCAAAACCGTTTGGTAACTTGTGGAAGATGATCGTCGGAGAACAATCCACAACATTGCTGCTGAGTTCGTCTCCAGGCTGCTGACCCAGGAGCAGAAGGAGCACCACACCAAAGTCTGCGGAGAACTCTGTCAGCGTGCTGTGAATGAGCCGTCCTTAATGTTGAGGATCATTACTAGTGACGAAAGCAACAGTCTTCCTAGTGGAAGAGCTCATCATCTCCACGACCGGAAAAGGGTCTTCAGCTGGACCGAGTGCATGTTTATCGTCTTTTTCCACATTTTCCACGGTATCGAGAATTAATCCTGAGAATTCGAGAATTGAGACTCAAGAATTATTATTTTGAGAATCGAGAATTAATCTAGTCTTAAAATATTTTAATACCACCTCGTACCTTCCACATTTGATTTGAGGTTTTGACACCCAAACGCAGCTAGGGGGCGCTGTATTGTGAATGTTTTAATGGATATGAATTGGTATACTGCACGTTGTTTACAGCAAACACAGTAAAGTCATAAAGTATAAAATGGTGCAGCAGAAAATTATGCATTCGTTAGAAAATATTGTGGCCGTGCACAAACCAAAGATAATGTTCAGCTTTTCCAAAACCTTACGTTAGTTCACGTATTGTATTGTTACCCAGACGACTGTAATAATCTAAGCATGTTAATTATCCAATTCTTTTTACACAAAAATAAGGTTCATTACATACAAACTGATGCAAATGATCCTTTAAATAGCAACAGAAGGTTTCAGTCAGACTCAAAGTGTATCGTAATTATTTAATAGAGGTTACGTCTCGTCCAATCACAATTATTTCTGCCCCAAAGCCTTGCCCTGATTGGCTGAGAGCCCTGATTGATAGAAAATTATATGTTAAATACTTGATTAAAAAAAAAGGTCAGTAAAGCTAATGAAATGTTGGTATCAGTGAAATGTGATTATCGCCCAGCTCTACATGAAACCACAGTGCAGTAATCAGTGTACTGATCAGCTGTAATCGACTGAGATGTGCTCAAAAACCTTGGTCTTCCCCTTAAAACTTGTGGCGAGAAGAAAATCTCGCTGACCCATCGATAATGGGGTGAAAGAACGAGGCCACTGAACATACACCTCTCTAAATTTGATGAAGATCTGCTTCTCCTTGTCCCATCTGAAGATCTGAGAGAAGGAGTAATCGCTGCTGAGGATCAGATATTGCTGATCTTTGAAGCTGAACGGCTGGAGGACCATTGCACCACGCGATGGAAATCCCTGAACGTCCTCAAAGCGCTTCCCGGTCCACTTAAGGACCTTCGAGTCTCCAATGTAGCAGGCCAGAGCCAAATAGAGGATGCGGTCAATCCTGAAGGCCTTAACGCTAATCATGTCGTCCATGTTGGGAATGTCCTCGAAGAGAACAAACGTCTGGGTGCTCTTGTTCCACTGGTAGATGACAGGGACTTGGGAACGGCTGGTCAGGATGAGCACGGGTTTCCCGTCCAGGTCGAGGAATTCTGCATCCGTGTCGCGGAACCATTCATGGAGGAACTGATACGGGAAGAAGCCGGTGTTGTTCCACTTGAAAAGGGTGGACATTCCCGCTTTGGAGCTGTCTACGATCAGGAAGAACCACTGGTCCCCGAGTTGAAACACCTCAATGTCGTTTGGCTTGGACACATTGATCATTTCCACGGTCTGGAATTTGGTGAACTGGTTCTGCTCCTGGTCAAATCTGTAGACGCGAGAAACGTCGAAGAGCTGAGCGACGATAACGAACGCCTTCTCGTTAATAAGCACTGATCTGCAGCCAATCACGGACCGTCCTGCAATAACACACACACACACACACACACACCATCACATTCTCACTTTTCATTATTCTGTTTTAAAAAAATGACAACATATGAACTTCATGTGGAACCTGTGATATTATCGAAAGGCCTGAAGTTGGTTTCGATGTGATCCCACTCCATGATGAGACAACTGTCCGAGTTCGGCACGGCCAGAGCAACGTACACGTCCTCTTTATAGGAGAAAATGTCCGCTGACATGGACTGAGTATTTATGGTCTGATGAGGAATGAAATCTGTTGAACAACACACAGTACAGTGTTCATTCGCATACACCGTAGACCCAGAGACCTGTCATAATGACATTTTTATACAAAAATAAAAAAACAGTACTGAATCATAAAACTGTGCTAAAGAAAATAAATATGAATATGTTCATTAATAAATATAATTATATCATTAATAAATGATAAATAATAAATGTAATATAGTGCTCGGCGTGCAGCGTGCAGTAAAAACAAACAGCACGTGGAGTCCATGATTTGCCTCTAGAGGCCGCTCTCGTAATGACAGCAGACTGAAAGCCGGAAAAACTATCGGTATGGATTTTTGCAGACAGCTGATAGTTCCAGTGATCAACTAACAATCTGATGGAAATTTTAGTTTGAAAGCAAACCTTTATTTTCAAATACAGATATGATATTAGTATATGAGTATATATAACTATTTAAAATGTGGGGTTGTATCCAGTCCGTGGGCTGTAGATTGAGGACACCTGCTCTAGAAACTGCTGCAAATGAAATCATCAGTAGATCAGCATTTTTTTGTTTTATCATGGCACAGATACTGAGATTTTTCCCAGGATTCTGAAGTGAGCATGAACTAAAGCTCTTAAACTGGATGTATGTGATCTGATACACTGCTCTGCTGCCACCTGATTGGCTGACTCGATAACTGCATGGATGAACACGTGTTCCCATTAAAGTAAATGTATTTATTATATTGTACAAATTATAGTACAGGGACTAGAGTTACCAGTGGAGGCACACTTGGCATGTTTCTCAGGGAAGTCCTTCAGCAAGACGGCCTTCATCTCCTCCGGTTCGGCACAGTACACCTCCGAAACCGTTGCATTCGTCTTCTTCAGCCACAACATCAGCCATATGGACTGGCAGTCGCACTGAAACTGGTTTCCTCGCAAATCTCTGAGAATGAAACTACATCTCAGAAATGGGGTGAGGAAGAACCCTGTGTTGTTACTGTAATCACTGACTTGTGGATAAAGTTAAGTTAAATTAGAGATCCACTCAGTAAAATGTGACTCCAGTAAAATTGTCCCTTTAAACATTCACTTAAGTAAAAGTACAAACGTTTTTGCCTTCAAATGTACTTAAGTATCCAAAGTAGTGATTTATTATAACTCTAATGTTCCTATTATCATTTTTATCACAAGACTCTTCACTTAATCACCTCAGTTTCTGTGTAAAGACTCGAATGTGACTCTCAGCACACTGATCTATTAATAGAATGAGATTAAAGACTCAAACACTGATTGATTTCTATTACAGTCATCATGAACACAAAACCTTCTTTAATAAAACGTGTAAATGAGGTCACGTGTGTGGTGGTTCCTCTTTTCCTTCTTCCTGGTGGCTCTATCCTCAGCATTCTGCTACTGATATACCTCCTCTGCACATGTCCTGTCTGACCTCGTCCTTCAACCTGTCCATCACCACTGCAAACAGGAAAGGGCTCAGAGCAGATCCTTGGTGCAGTTCCACCTCCACCTTGAACCAGTTTTCTGTTCCTTCTGCACACTTTACTGCTGTCACACTGTCCTCATACATTTACATTTGCGGCAAATGTGCTTTGAGTCTCGATCAATGAATAAATCTACACTGGTGCACTAGATTACAAACTTAATATTTATCAGTCTATAACTTGTGATTTTTACAAAGCAATACATGTCCTGCACCACCTTTATATACTCGTCTGACACACCTGACTGCCTCATAAAATAAAAAAACCACTGATTTCACAAAATGTAGTTGAGTAACTAGTTGAATAGGTTTTTTGTTTTTTGTGCGGATTTTGCATCATCAGCTGTGGAGAAGATCATTGATCTTGAGAAATTGAGGTGTTTGTGTGCAGCTGTATTTTAGTAAATCAGTGGTGTCGTAACTATACATATACACTACTTAATGTTCCACCGAGACGCCACTGAGCTGCATAGTCCCTCACGTCAGCAGTGATTACTGAGGGAACTGTGTCTCACGTGATAAGCAGAATATTAATACTCACAGCTCGATGAGAGAGTGCAGGTCAGAGAACAGGCCTTTGGGTAAACTTTTCAGTTTGTTGTTCGCTAAAGAACTGCAAAACATCAGGAGGAGAGAGAAGCACAGGGAGAGAGGGATGTGTCAGGAATAAATAATACAGGAGGAATGATTCGGAATGGAGACGACCACCATACTACCACTAAGAGTCACTACTGGGCCCCTGAGCAAGGCCCTTAACCTGCTCCGGTGTAGTAAATAAGAGATTATTGTAAGTGACTCTATAAAATGTCTAGAATGACTTTAAAATGACAATAAATTGAAATGTTAATGGTGTAGTAGTCAGGTTCAGCCTCGAGATGTTTTCTTTATTGGCTTGGACTTGACTCAGTTTTGGATGTTGGTTTTGCTAAATAAAAATAAATATTGTAAAAGTGGAATGGGTTTTGGGGAAAATACGTCCTCCTGACTAGTAGGACTTTGAACTGGCAATATGATACGTATCACGATACAGCGCTTGCAATACGGTATTTTTTTGCGATACATTACGGTACTGTAAACAAGGTGATATATTTTAGGAATAGGATCTAATTTTAGGAAATCTGTCATCAAGGAAACACACCATATGCAAACCTTAGCAAAAACAATTTGACCAGAAAGCAGTGGGATCTGCAGACAAAGTGTTCCCACGAACATCACGTGTTGTTCCTGAGCTTCTTAATGGCAATTAAAACTTTTTCGGTCTGAAAAACAAACCACACATAAACAAAACATTTTGCCATCAGCGCAATTCAGTCAACGCTGCTATTACATCCTGCGGAATTTACTTACTTACTTACTTACTTACTTTCTATCTTTCTATCTATCTATCTATCTATCTATCTATCTATCTATCTATCTATCTATCTATCTATCTATCTATCTATCTATCTATCTAT
Source organism: Silurus aristotelis (assembly GCF_946808225.1). Classification (NCBI taxonomy): domain Eukaryota; kingdom Metazoa; phylum Chordata; class Actinopteri; order Siluriformes; family Siluridae; genus Silurus; species Silurus aristotelis. The sequence continues at coordinate 34,309,057 of NC_139577.1, read as the reverse complement.
AAATGTGGGCGTGTCCAGCGACGAAAGATTATACAAACATAGAGCACATTGATGTTATAATTACCAATGAAAGTAAAGAAAGTAGACGCCACGTGATCCATCTCCTGATTCGTGGTTAAAGGTGGAATGTTTTGTGTGAACCCACTGACCTGGGTTACTATAGCAACTGGTATTCGAAACTCCATCTGGCAACATTTTTGGACGCAACACACATGCTGGAAAGTGTTACGTTTAAAGACTCGCATGATTATCTAGTCGCTGTAAGTGACAGGGAACAGAATTACAAAAACCATGGCCATGGATGTGATGAATGATTAGCAGTTTAATGTTTTTTGGACTCAATCTTGAAGACCTAATGACTAGTCTCAGCTAGTTCTGGTCTTGGCTCCACATCCACTGAAATTTGACAGATATTAGAATATTAAATCCTGTGCTCTCCAGAAGCATCACAATAGAAACATTAACTGACTCACAGATGTGTGATATCCCGAAGTCCTCTGAAGGCATGTTTGCTGATCTCCTCGATCTTGTTCCCTTCGATGAATCTGAGACACAAACTCCGGGTCAGCACTTCTGCTCGTATTTCACACAGCGAACGTTAAAACGTCTAGCGTGGTTTTAAAGAATGCTCAATTTATAGATTTCTGTCTCTTAGGTCACTGCGTCAGACATGCTGATGTCACCGAGATGCTTCCTTGATCTTCTAATAGATACGTTCCAGAAGGTGCAGGGTGTGTGTAGGGTGTATGTGTATGTATGTTTATATGTATGTGTGTGTATGTGTGTCAGTTTATGAATGTATGTATGTATGTGTGTGTGTGTGTGTGTGTGTGTGTGTGTGTGTGTGTGTCAGTGTATGTATGTATGTATGTGTGTGTGTGTGTGTGTGTGTGTGTGTGTGTGTGTGTGTGTGTGTGTGTGTGTGGTGTGTGTGTGTAGGGTGTATGTGTATGTATGTTTATATGTATGTGTGTGTATGTGTGTCAGTTTATGAATGTATGTATGTATGTGTGTGTGTGTGTGTGTGTGTGTGTGTGTGTGTGTGTGGTGTGTGTGTGTAGGGTGTATGTGTATGTATGTTTATATGTATGTGTGTGTATGTGTGTCAGTTTATGAATGTATGTATGTATGTATGTATGTGTGTGTGTGTGTGTGTGTGTGTGTGTGTGTCAGTGTATGTATGTATGTGTGTGTGTGTGTGTGTGTGTGTGTGTGTGTGTGTGTGTGTCAGTGTATGTATGTATGTATGTGTGTGTGTGTGTGTGTGTGTGTGTGTGTGTGTGTCAGTGTATGTATGTATGTGTGTGTGTGTGTGTGTGTGTGTGTGTGTGTGTGTGTGTGTGTGGTGTGTGTGTGTAGGGTGTATGTGTATGTATGTTTATATGTATGTGTGTGTATGTGTGTCAGTTTATGAATGTATGTATGTATGTGTGTGTGTGTGTGTGTGTGTGTGTGTGTGGTGTGTGTGTGTAGGGTGTATGTGTATGTATGTTTATATGTATGTGTGTGTATGTGTGTCAGTTTATGAATGTATGTATGTATGTATGTGTGTGTGTGTGTGTGTGTGTGTGTGTGTGTGTGTGTGTGTGTGTGTCAGTGTATGTATGTATGTGTGTGTGTGTGTGTGTGTGTGTGTGTGTGTGTGTGTGTGTGTGTGTGTGTAGGGTGTATGTGTATGTATGTTTATATGTATGTGTGTGTATGTGTGTCAGTTTATGAATGTATGTATGTATGTATGTGTGTGTGTGTGTGTGTGTGTGTCAGTGTATGTATGTATGTATGTATGTATGTATGTGTGTGTGTGTGTGTGTCAGTGTATGTATGTATGTATGTGTGTGTGTGTGTGTGTGTGTGTGTGTGTCAGTGTATGTATGTATGTATGTATGTGTGTGTGTGTGTGTGTGTCAGTGTATGTATGTATGTATGTATGTATGTGTGTGTGTGTGTGTGTGTGTGTGTGTGTGTGTGTGTCAGTGTATGTATGTATGTATATGTGTGTGTGTGTGTGTGTGTGTGTGTGTGTGTGTGTGTGTGTGTGTGTGTGTGTGTGTGTGTGTGCGTGTGACTGTATGTGTGTGTGTGTGTGTGTGTGTGTGTGTGTGTGTGTGTCAGTGTATGTATGTATGTATGTATGTATGTGTGTGTGTGTGTCAGTGTATGTATGTATGTATGTGTGTGTGTGTGTGTGTGTGTGTGTGTGTGTGTGTGTGTGTGTGTGTGTGTGTGTGTGTGTGTGTGTGTGTGTGTGTGTCAGTGTATGTATGTATGTATATGTGTGTGTGTGTGTGTGTGTGTGTGTGTGTGTGTGTGTGTGTGTGTGTGTGTGTGCGTGTGTGTGACTGTATGTGTGTGTGTGTGTGTGTGTGTGTGTGTGTGTGTGTGTGTGTGTGTGTGTGTGTGTATGATGATGATGGTTCACTTACAGGTACTCGAGGCGAGGAAGGCCTGAGAAGGCGTCGTCCTTTATACAGGAGATGGAGTTGGAATTGAGGAGCCTGAAACATGAGGAAGTTTTTTATATAATTTATCTGTAAAATTATTTACACTGAATATATAAAATCAGCCCTGTCCTTCTAAAGTCCTTCAACTGTCCTTCAGCACAAAATATTATCCACAAACCTTCTACATAAAACACTGAAGTAAATGAACATCAGATGCACAATCATCCAAGGTGGAAGTAGTGAAGTACAAATACTTAGTTACTGTACTTCAGTGGATTTTTCTGATATCAGTATTTTACTTCACTATTTATTTTTTAGACAAATTTTTACTTTTATTCATTACATTTTTACACAAAAATCTGTACTTTCTACTTCTTACATTTTCAAAACAGACTCGTTACTTTAGTTTTAATTTATCTGGTAAAATGTCAATATTTTATCTTCTCATTGCGCCGTTTTCAGCACATCAACCTGTTTCCTGTCATTGAGCAGCTTCTTCAATCCACTGGTGGATCATTTCCTGTCTCTCACACACCACAGACTAGTTTCTGAAGCTCACAATGAGCAGGCAGGAGGCAGTAAGAAGTCTGGAGTTAACGTGGATGAGACAGAGGGAGTCAGTGTAAAACTTTTTTTACTTTTTTACACATAATAAAAAAGTTTTACACATAATAAAAACAAAACACTACTCTTTTGTAAAATAAAGCAAACAGACAGGGGGCGCTCTCTGCTGTCTCTGTCATCTCTCTTTACAGACAAATAAATAATTGGTTTATTTAATGATAAAGAAGAAGTTTTTATTATTAAATTATAAGTAAACAGAGTATTCTATATAATTTAATAATAAAAACGTCTATCATTAAATGAACCAATTCACGTCGAAAACAAATATTCTCTGATTATGTAATCGTATGAAAGTAATAAGAGGTACAGTTTCTACGGTATCACCTCATTAACCGTCCGTGTGGAAACATAGCAAAAGTTCTGTTTGGTGTCCTGATAATTTACAAAATTTAAAGCACCATAATTACTTTAAAATGTTTACACAAATATTTTATCTTTATGCTCTATGTTAAGTTTGGTTTCATTAATAATAAACATACATTTGCACAATAAATACTCCATGTACATCTTCTTCTTCTTCTTCTTCTTCTTTTAGCTTCTTCCATTAGGGGTCTCCACAGCAGATCATCCATCTCCATACCCCCCTGTCCTCTACATCTGCCTCTTTCACACCAACTACCTGCATGTCTTCACTCACCACATCCATAAACCTCCTCCTTGGTTTTCCTCTTTTCCTCCTTCCTGGTGTCTCCATCCTCAGCATTCTCCTACTGATATACCCCATGTTCCTCCTCTGCACATGTCCAAACCATCTCAATCTCACCTCCCTCACCTTGTCTCCAAAACGTTCTACATGCGCTGTCCCTCTAATAAACTCATTTCTAATCCTGTCCATCGTCGTCACTCCCAACGAACATCTCAACATCTTCAGCTCTGCTACCTCCAGCTTCCTGCTTCACATCTCCACACCATCCAACCTTCTCTTTCTCTCATTTTCCTCGTTCATCAGCTGCTCAAAATACTCCCTCCATCTTCTCAACACACTCTCCTCACTAGTCAACACATTTCCATCTCCATCCTTTATTGCTCTAACTTGCAGCACATCCTTCCCAGCTCGGTTCCTCTGCCTGGCCAATCAGTATAAATCCTTTTCTCCTTCATTAGTGTCCAACTTCTCCTACAGCTCCTCATATGTCTTCTCCTTGGCTTTCACCACATCCCTCTTTACCTGCTGCTGCATCTCCTTGTTCTCCTGCCTACTTTTCACATCACTCTGTCGATCCCAATTCTGTTTCTCCAACCTCTTTCTCCTTATGCTCTCCTGCATTTCCTCATTCCACCACCACGTCTCTTTTTCTTCCTTTCTATTTCCAGATGTCACACCAAGTACTTTTCTATCTGTCTCCCTCATCACTTCTGCAGTAGTTCCCCAATCATCCAGCACCTCTTCACCACCACCGAGCCCCTGTCTGACCTCTTCCCTAAACCTCACACTATAGACTTCCTCCTTCAGCTTCCACCATCTTATTCTTCTTTCAGTCTTCACTCTCATCCTCTTCTTCTTCACCTCCAAAACCATCCTACAGACCACCATCCGATGCTGTCTAGCTACACTGTCCCCTGCCAACACCTTACAGTCTCCAATCTCCTTCAGGTTGCATCTCCTACATAGAACATAGTCCACCTGTGTGCACCTTCCTCCACTCTTATACGTCACCCTATGATCCTCCTTCTTCTTAAAATACGTGTTCACCACTGCCATTTCTATCCTTTTAGCAAAATCTACCACCATCTGCCCTTCCACATTCCTCTCCTTAAAACCACACCTACCATCACCTTCTCATCACCTCTGTTCCCTTCACCTACATGCCGATTAAAGTCTGCCCCAATCACCAATCTTTCATTCCTACGTTCACCTTCTACCACTTCATCTAACTCACTCCAGAATTTTTCCTTCTCCTCCATCTCACAACCCACTTGTGGAGCAAAAGCAATGATGACATTTATCACTTCTTCAACTTCCAGCTTCACATGTTTTACGCTGGATGTCCTTCATAACACAACCCTCCACATTCATCCGGGCTTGAGACCGACTCTGAGAGTGACCCGACTTGTGTAACACTAATGACTGGGTTTTATTTAAAACTTGAGTATCTGTCACTTCTACTTAAGTGTAGGATGTGTGAACTTTTGCCACCTTTGACATTCATTAACCCTAAACTGTGTACTTTATTTACATTATTACATAACAAACATTATTTATACTTATATTTAATCACCACAACTAAAACTAAAGAAATGATCTAGACCTGCTCTAGAGTTATAGAAGTGTTTAAACATTTATTATATACTGAATACTTGGATTATATGTGTCCCAATACTTCTTATATATACAGTGAGGAAAATAAGTATTTAAACACCCTGCTTTTTTGCAAGTTCTCCCACTTAGAAATCATGGAGGGGTCTGAAATTGTCATCGTAGGTGCATGTCCACTGTGAGAGACATAATCTAAAAAAAAAATCCAGAAATCACAATATATGATTTTTTAACTATTTATTTGTATGATACAGCTGCAAATAAGTATTTGAACACCTGTCTATCAGCTAGAATTCTGACCCTCAAAGACCTGTTAGTCTGCCTTTAAAATGTCCACCTCCACTACATTTATTATCCTAAATTAGATGGATCTGTTTGAGGTCGTTAGCTGCATAAAGACACCTGTCCACCCCATACAATCAGTAGGAATCCAACTACTAACATGGCCAAGACCAAAGAGCTGTCCAAAGACACTAGAGACAAAATTGTACACCTCCACAAGGCTGGAAAGGGCTACGGGGAAATTGCCAAGCAGCTTGGTGAAAAAAGGTTCACTGTTGGAGCAATCATTAGAAAATGGAAGAAGCTAAACATGACTGTCAATCTCCCTCGGACTGGGGCTCCATGCAAGATCTCACCTCATGGGGTCTCAATGATCCTAAGGAAGGTGAGAAATCAGCCCAGAACTACACGGGAGGAGCTGGTCAATGACCTGAAAAGAGCTGGGACCACCGTTTCCAAGGTTACTGTTGGTAATACACTAAGACGTCATGGTTTGAAATCATGCATGGCACGGAAGGTTCCCCTGCTTAAACCAGCACATGTCCAGGCACGTCTTAAGTTTGCCAATGACCATTTGGATGATCCAGAGGAGTCATGGGAGAAAGTCATGTGGTCAGATGAGACCAAAATAGAACTTTTGGGTCATAATTCCACTAAACATGTTTGAAGGAAGAAGACTGATGAGTACCATCCCAAGAACACCATCCCTACTGTGAAGCATGGGGGTGGTAGCATCATGCTTTGGGGGTGTTTGTCTGCACATGGGACAGGGCGACTGCACTGTATTAAGGAGAGGATCACCGGGGCCATGTATTGCGAGATTTTGGGGAACAACCTCCTTCCCTCAGTTAGAGCATTGAAGATGGGTCGAGGCTGGGTCTTCCAACATGACAATGACCCGAAGCACACAGCCAGGATAACCAAGGAGTGGCTCTGTAAGAAGCATATCAAGGTTCTGGCGTGGCCTAGCCAGTCTCCAGACCTAAACCCAATAGAGAATCTTTGGAGGGAGCTCAAACTCCGTGTTTCTCAGCGACAGGCCAGAAACCTGACTGATCTAGAGAAGATCTGTGTGGAGGAGTGAGCCAAAATCCCTCCTGCAGTGTGTGCAAACCTGGTGAAAAACTACAGGAAACGTTTGACCTCTGTAATTGCAAACAAACAAATATTAACATTGACTTTCTCAGGTGTTCAAATACTTATTTGCAGCTGCATCATACAAATAAATAGTTACAAAATCATATATTGTGATTTCTGGATTTTTTTTTTAGATTATGTCTCTCACAGTGGACATGCACCTACGATGACAATTTCAGACCCCTCCATGATTTCTAAGTGGGAGAACTTGCAAAATAGCAGGGTGTTCAAATACTTATTTTTCTCACTGTATATAAACACCAAGTAAGTAATGTACACTGTGTGTTTGTCTGTGTCAGTATATGTGCGTGTATGGTGTACTCTGTGTGTGTGTATGATGTAAAGTGTGTGTGTGCGTCTGTGTGTGCGGTGTACACTGCGTATATATGGTGGACACTCTGTGTGTGTGTGTGTGTGTGTGTGTGTGTGTGTGTGTGTGTGTGTGTGTGTGTGTGTGCGCGTGTGTATGGTGTACACTGTGTGTGTGTCTGTGTGTATAGTGTACACTGTGTATATATGGTGTACTGTGTGTGTGTGTGTGTGTGTGTGTGTGTGTGTGTGTGTGTATGGTGTACACTGTCTGTGTGTCTGTGTGTATAGTGTACACTGCGTATATATGGTGTACTCTGTGTGTGCGTGTGTGCGTGTGTGTGTGAAAAAATGGGGATAAGTTTGTTAGATTTCACAGCTTAAAGCAGAATGTATGATTTTACACCCCCCCCCCCACACACACACACACACACAGTTCGAGGTTTCATTCCTCTGTTCTACTGTAAGATGTTTTGATGTGTGATGTAGCAGAGGTAATAGACAGGAGGAGATGATGTAGGGTGAGTACTGATGATCTGATGATGAGAATCGACTCACAGCAAGTGCAGCGATGGCATCAGGGCAAACGTAGCTTCTCCGATTTCTGGGAACGTTCCATTAACAACACTCCTGCAAAATGATTCCCATAAACACATCATTTACAAATCCAGACTTTAACCCTGACTTATACTCATTATTCTCATTATGCATGCAGTTCCATGAGATCTTTACAGCCCAGATGTTGCAGATGTTGTAAAGACTCTTACAGAGAGCTGAATTCTGCAGGGACTGTCCGGGGAATGAAGGATGATCCCACGCAGATGATGGTCTCCGTGGTGCAGGTGCATCCTAAAGGACATTTAAAGACACGCTTTCCTCCTGTGCATGAGAAGAAGAGGAAAAAGAAGAGGAAGACGCATTGTCTCACAGGAGGACTGTGATCTGCCCTGCTCATCGTTTCAGCTCGGTGCTGGACATTCACCGTCCCGGACAGGAATGCAGCACTGCAGGAGCTCTTTCTCTCTCTCTCTCTCTCTCTCTCTCTCTCTCTCTCTCTCTCTCTCTCTCTCTCTCTCTCTCTCTCTCTCTCTCTCTCTCTCTCTCTCTCTCTCTCTCTCTCTCTCTCTCTTTCTTTCTTTCTTTCACAGCAGCATGACTCGGGTGGGTTTGCTGCACATGCGCATACGTGAAGCTTCCAGCTCTGCCCTGTTCAACTTCTGTTTTAGTAAAATCTTATATTTTATCTGATATAATAAACCCATAAATAATTCATTGTGATTTCCACGTAGATTCAGCATTTTTTTTTCTGGTAAAAACTTTTTTAATAATGTAATTGATTTCATTAATTACTTATAATTGCATGTTGTTATTTAAATTACAAGGAGCCTTTTAATGTTTATACACTCTATGTGCTGCTTTTTAAACATCTCATTCCACATTTAGTCTCCATTTGCTGTCCTAAAAAGCTCCACTCTTCTGGGAAGAGTTCCACTAGATTTTGTGGCCATTTGTGTTGATCGGCTACAAGGGTGTTAGTAAAGTCAGGTAGTGATGGAGGTGAGAAGGTGAGGAGGCCTGGGGTGCAGTCAGCGTTCACATTCATCCCAAAGGTGTTCAATAGGGTTTAGAGCAGGAGATTTTTCACTGCAACATCCACATGTAAAGCTGGGATATGTAGAGCTGGATTTGTGCACAGGGGCATCGCCATGCTGGAACAGGTTTGGGTCTCAAAGTTCAGCTGATTGGATGCCCAAAGACGTCCGATACCACTGTGTGTACAACTTTGTGGAACAGTTCGGAGAAGAACCATGTATGGGTGAAAAAAGGGTTGCCATGTAGGGAATACTCAATTCCTCCAAATACTCCAAATCTCTCACAGATTTCTTAAGGATTATTTTTTTAATATGTATTAATGTTAATTAATTAATTTTGCCCACGATATCATCCACACAACAATATTCAAATGTATTAACAATCAACATATTATTGATTAAATGATATAAATTATTCAAAAGAATGGATTCACCGCTGAATCGTGGAACAAAGGGGATTCCTGTCTCCATTAGGTTCTCTGATGGATGCTGATATCCTGTGTGCACCCATTAAATATTCAGGATGAGATGAGTGTAAGTGTAAGAGGAAGAGCATTAGTGGAACATTTCTAGAATTACTCTGAGAAAACTTCTAGAGTAAATACTTCTCACTAGGACTCACTTTCCACTGATGCACAGGGTGGACGGGTGCCAATACATTTTCACTCTGTAATGATATACTTACAGAGTGACTGGTTTAATAGCTGGACCTGAGAAAACAGAGTGCGAATGAAATGTGGAGGAACACGTTATTCATTACAAGTGTTTCATTTTTACTGTGATTTCTTCACAATGATGAGGATAAAATAGTCACATTACTAGAACAAAGTCCATAAGACACAAGGGTGAGGTGCCGGTGTTCAACTCCTTCAGGGTCGATTTCTTTATTCATCATCCTCATAATCTCTTGAGGAACAACAACTCACCCATATGAGGATGGGTTCCCCTTTGAGTCTGGTTCCTCTCAAGGTTTCTTCCTCATATCATCTAAGGGAGTTTTTCCTTGCCACTGTCGCCACGGCTGCTCATCAGGGACAAACGCACACCATTCACCTTCACTGTTGTTTTCTGTAAAGCTGCTTTGAGACAATGTCTGTTGTGAAAAGCGCTATACAAATAAACTTGACTTGACTTGACCTTCAAATAGCACACAGATGTAATCATCGATATCCTTGGAGTCGACCACTTCACCATTTTAGACTGCACAGAAGAGACAATTTCCTACATGTTTCCTACAGAACTGCAGCAGTGTCCATTTTCTAATGCTGACTAATGCTATAACTCCATGCTGATGCGCCAGAAGACAAAGAATTTCCTTATTGCTAAATCATAACCCAAAAGTAGGATTTAACCAAATCCTCCACATCCGTTTTATGAAAATCAGGGAAATGTTTCTGACAATTCTGTGATTTTTGTTTTCTAAATATTTACACTTTATTCTTATACTGTTTCGACTTTATTCCCAGAATCTTAGATCTAATTCTTTTTTTTTAACGTGGCACTAAAATGGCATCGTGAAAATCCCAGATCAGGAGGAGAAACGATGGAGCCTGCACCATCACGCCACTGCCTGTTCTGAGCGTTGATGTGAACATTTAACCATTTATTTAATTGTTGTTTAATGATTGGCTGATTTGAGTAATTGCATGAATGAGTGTACAGGGACTTCTTTTTCCCCCTAAAATATGTATATTTATTTATTTATTTATTTATTTATTTATTTATTTATTTATTTATTTATTTAAAAGTGGCCCTGCAACACTTTTTGAATTATTATGAATATTGTAAATAATTAACAGGGGACTTAAATAACTTAGATATATAAATCTCGAATATCTTTTTTATATGTATATATTTTTTTGGGTTTAGTTTTAAGAAAAAAAATAATAATAATAATAAATAAATAAATAAACAGCTACCCGGAAGTAAGATTTCTCGATTTCGGTGTGTTTTTCTTTTGTCTAAAAAAAAGCCCGTATGTATGAACGCACGCACGGACGCCCCCGTGCTGCGTCATGACGTCACTCCACCTCTCCCTCCTCTCAGCACGTATGTGTGAACGACTTCCGGTGGTTCGCCATTTTCGGCTTTTTGACAGAGCTCCGGGTTTTTCTATTCTCCTGTTCCCGGATCCGGTGCTTCCTTATTTGTTTGTAAAAACATAAACACTTGTTTTATTTATAGAGAGAAACACAATTTCCGGACCGTGGGATTGTTTAAAATCTTTAGTTTGTATTTCGACAGATTTAACTAGCGGCTTTGTTTAGAAAGGGAGTTAGCATAGCGCTTAGCTTAGCATTAGCGTTAAAGTTAATCTAAATGAAAGTAAACGATAAAGTGGTTCATTTGTGTTCGGTTAGTTATATAACTGCGTGGTTTGGTCATTAATTTAGTGTTAGTGCGCGTTGTTTGTGTGATACTCAGGGTTAAGTGTGTGTGTGTATGTGCGTGTGCGAGCGTGCGTGCGCGCGCGCGTGCTTACGAACCTCCGTCAAACTTGATTGTACAAAACGGAGCAGTTTGGTGAACCCAGTATGAGTTATAAACCCATCGCTCCAGCTCCTGCAGGATCCAATCACACACCACCAGGTGAGCTTCTCATCACTCCACCTTCATCTTCACCAGGTCCATTCAGCTTCATCCTTATCTACAGCTTTCTGATCTGATATCAGGGAAACTCTATGGGAAACACCATAAAGTCAGATCCCTCTTGATGTTCCTCTTGATGTTCTTCGCATATCCCCACTTTTTTAGGAAGTTGTGGTCAGCCGTGGTACAGCATCCCTGAAGCTGAGGTTATACATCTAAATCCCACCATCACTAAGCTGCCACTGCTGGGCCTCTGAAAAAGGCCCCTAACTTTTAACTGCTCAGTTGTATAAATGAGATAATTGTAAGTCACTCTTAAATCTACAGAACTCCTCTTTTTTTCTTCCTCGTGTCATCTCAGGAACCTTTTCCACTCTTGGATTCTACATTATAGATCTGAATTCCCTGAAGCTGCTTTGTGACTCCTGTGTAAAAGCGCTGACACTGGAGACTCCTTCCAGTGATTATCTGCTGTCAGAATCCAGGAGCCGTCAGCACGGTGGCGTCTCGAGCGTTAAACATCGTTAAGCATTCGTCTACAGAGAGTTTTCTGAATAAATACGCACCCAGGAGCTCCAGTAGGATAAGAATGGTTTTAGTTATTACAGATTGTTTTATTTACACACACGATTAGTATATGAGCGCTTCTGGTGTAAATGTCGTCTCGTACGAACCATTTATGAATAAATCTCATATTCGAGCTGATGAACGACGTCTGATTTTTTTGCCTTGTCTCGTGGTACGATGCATCTCTCTGCTGATCAGTTAAGCAGCCTGCTTTGCAGTGTTAGCTCCAGGCTGTGTGATGTTTTATTAACCTCAGAGCTTCTGCCATGTGATTTGCGAAGATCATGTGAAGGTTGTTTGAAAGTTGTCTTTATTGTTGTTTTTAATTTTATTTTCCAGGGTCTTGCGGCTCCTCTCCGTCTCTGCCCTCTGCCTCCACCTTCAGACCGGCATTCAGCGATTTTGGTCCACCATCTATGGGCTTCGTACAGGTACGGGGAAAATCTCAAAATATCACCATCACAATAATGTAGGAGCAACCTTCATTAAGTGTAATGCAGTGTAGTGACGTAATGTGCTGTAGAGTACAACAAAGATCCTATAAATATAAGTGCATTCCAGTATAGTGTACTGTAGTATAGTACAGCATTGTGACGAGTACTGCTGTTTTGTATAGTGTGAAAGTATAGTACAGTCCTGTATACCTGTATATGTACTACACTACACTATAGTATGTACATATGGTAAAGTACAGCATACTACACTAAACTATGGTATGTAAATATAGTACAAGTATAGCACACTACACTATAGTATGTATATATAGCACAGTACAGCACAGCATACTTCTCACTTTACTGTAGTATGTACATATAGTACAGTACAACATACTACACTATACTATAGTATGTACATGTAGTACAGTACAACATTCTACACTATAGTATAGTATGTATATATAGTATGTAAATATAGTACAGTACAGCATACTATACTATAGTATAGTATGTATATATAGTATGTAAATATAGTACAGTACAGCATACTACACTATAGTATAGTATGTATATATAGTATGTACATATAGTACAGTACAACATACTACACTATACTATAGTATGTACATGTAGTACAGTACAACATTCTACACTATAGTATAGTATGTATATATAGTATGTAAATATAGTACAGTACAGCATACTACACTATAGTATAGTATGTATATATAGTATGTTAATATAGTACAGTACAGCATACTACACTATAGTATGTTATTATAGTACATTACAGCATACTACACTACACTATAGTATGTAAATATAGTACAGTACAGCATACTACACTATAGTATAGTACGTATATATAGTATGTTAATATAGTACAGTACAGCATACTACACTATAGTATGTATATATAGTATGTTATTATAGTACAGTACAGCATACTACACTATAGTATGTATATATAGTATGTTATTATAGTAAAGTACAGCATACTACACTACACTATAGTATGTAAATATAATACAGTACTGCATTCTACACTATAGGGTAGTATGTATATATAGTACAGTACAGCATACTACACTACACTATAGTACGTAAATATAGTACAGTACAGCATTCTACACTATAGTATAGTATGTATATATAGTATGTTAATATAGTACAGTACAGCATACTACACTAAAGTATGTATATATAGTACAGTACAGCATACTACACTACACTATAGTACGTAAATATAGTACAGTACAGCATACTACACTATAGTATGTAAATATAGTACAGTACTGCATTCTACACTATAGTATAGTATGTATATATAGCATGTTAATATAGTACAGTACAGCATACTACACTATAGTATAGTATGTATATATAGCATGTTAATATAGTACAGTACAGCATACTACACTATAGTATGTAAATATAGTACAGTACAGCATACTACACTAAATTATAGTATGTAAATATAGTACAGTACAGCATACTACACTATAGTATAGTATGTTAATATAGTACAGTACAGCATACTACACTAAAGTATGTATATATAGTACAGTACAGCATACTACACTACACTATAGTATGTAAATATAGTACAGTACAGCATACTACACTACACTATAGTATGTAAATATAATACAGTACTGCATTCTACACTATAGTATAGTTTGTATATATAGTATGTTATTATAGTACAGTACAGCATACTACACTAAAATATGTATATATAGTACAGTACAGCATACTACACTACACTATAGTATGTAAATATAATACAGTACTGCATTCTACACTATAGTATAGTATGTATATATAGTATGTTATTATAGTACAGTATAGCATACTACACTAAAATATGTATATATAGTACAGTACAGCATACTACACTATAGCATGTAAATATAGTACAGTACAGCATTCTACACTATAGTATGTAAATATAATACAGTACTGCATTCTACACTATAGTATGTAAATATAATACAGTACTGCATTCTACACTATAGTATGTAAATATAATACAGTACTGCATTCTACACTATAGTATAGTATGTATATATAGTATGTTATTATAGTACAGTACAGCATACTACACTAAAATATGTATATATAGTACAGTACAGCATACTACACTATAGCATGTAAATATAGTACAGTACAGCATTCTACACTATAGTATGTAAATATAATACAGTACTGCATTCTACACTATAGTAATAGTATGTTATTATAGTACAGTACAGCATACTACACTATAGTATAGTCTGTATATAGTATGTTATTATAGTACAGTACTGCATTCTACACTATAGTATAGTATGTATATATAGTATGTTATTATAGTACAGTACAGCATACTACACAAGTATGTATATATAGTACAGTACAGCATACTACACTATAGTATGTAAATATAGTACAGTACAGCATACTACACTACACTATAGTATGTAAATATAATACAGTACTGCATTCTACACTATAGTATAGTATGTATATATAGTATGTTATTATAGTACAGTACAGCATACTACACTAAAGTATGTATATATAGTACAGTACAGCATACTACACTATAGTATGTAAATATAGTACAGTACAGCATACTACACTACACTATAGTATGTAAATATAATACAGTACTGCATTCTACACTATAGTATAGTATGTATATATAGTGTTATTATAGTACAGTACAGCATACTACACTATAGTATAGTATGTATATATAGTATGTTATTATAGTACAGTACTGCATTCTACACTATAGTATAGTATGAATATATAGTATATTATAGTACAGTACAGCATACTACACTATAGTATGTAAATATAGTACAGTACAGCATACTACACTAAATTATAGTATGTAAATATAGTATGTTAATATAGTACAGTACAGCATACTACACTAAAGTATGTATATATAGTACAGTACAGCATACTACACTACACTATAGTACGTAAATATAGTACAGTACAGCATACTACACTATAGTATGTAAATATAGTACAGTACTGCATTCTACACTATAGTATAGTATGTATATATATAGTATGTTAATATAGTACAGTACAGCATACTACACTATAGTATAGTATGTATATATAGCATGTTAATATAGTACAGTACAGCATACTACACTATAGTATAGTATGTATATATAGCATGTTAATATAGTACAGTACAGCATACTACACTATAGTATGTTAATATAGTACAGTACAGCATACTACACTAAATTATAGTATGTAAATATAGTACAGTACAGCATACTACACTATAGTATAGTATGTTAATATAGTACAGTACAGCATACTACACTAAAGTATGTATATATAGTACAGTACAGCATACTACACTACACTATAGTATGTAAATATAGTACAGTACAGCATACTACACTACACTATAGTATGTAAATATAATACAGTACTGCATTCTACACTATAGTATAGTTTGTATATATAGTATGTTATTATAGTACAGTACAGCATACTACACTAAAATATGTATATATAGTACAGTACAGCATACTACACTACACTATAGTATGTAAATATAATACAGTACTGCATTCTACACTATAGTATAGTATGTATATATAGTATGTTATTATAGTACAGTACAGCATACTACACTAAAATATGTATATATAGTACAGTACAGCATACTACACTATAGCATGTAAATATAGTACAGTACAGCATTCTACACTATAGTATGTAAATATAATACAGTACTGCATTCTACACTATAGTAATAGTATGTTATTATAGTACAGTACAGCATACTACACTATAGTATAGTCTGTATATAGTATGTTATTATAGTACAGTACTGCATTCTACACTATAGTATAGTATGTATATATAGTATGTTATTATAGTACAGTACAGCATACTACACTAAAGTATGTATATATAGTACAGTACAGCATACTACACTATAGTATGTAAATATAGTACAGTACAGCATACTACACTATAGTATGTAAATATAATACAGTACTGCATTCTACACTATAGTATAGTATGTATATATAGTATGTTATTATAGTACAGTACAGCATACTACACTAAAGTATGTATATATAGTACAGTACAGCATACTACACTATAGTATGTAAATATAGTACAGTACAGCATACTACACTACACTATAGTATGTAAATATAATACAGTACTGCATTCTACACTATAGTATAGTATGTATATATAGTATGTTATTATAGTACAGTACAGCATACTACACTATAGTATAGTATGTATATATAGTATGTTATTATAGTACAGTACTGCATTCTACACTATAGTATAGTATGAATATATAGTATATTATAGTACAGTACAGCATACTACACTACACTATAGTATGTAAATATAGTACAGTACAGCATACTACACTATAGTATGTATATATAGTATGTAAATATAGTACAGTACAGCATACTACACTACACTATAGTATGTAAATATAATACAGTACTGCATTCTACACTATAGTATAGTATGTATATATAGTATGTTAATATAGTACAGTACAGCATACTACACTAAAATATGTATATATAGTACAGTACAGCATACTACACTATAGCATGTAAATATAGTACAGTACAGCATTCTACACTATAGTATGTAAATATAATACAGTACTGCATTCTACACTATAGTAATAGTATGTTATTATAGTACAGTACAGCATACTACACTATAGTATAGTCTGTATATAGTATGTTATTATAGTACAGTACTGCATTCTACACTATAGTATAGTATGTATATATAGTATGTTATTATAGTACAGTACAGCATACTACACTAAAGTATGTATATATAGTACAGTACAGCATACTACACTATAGTATGTAAATATAGTACAGTACAGCATACTACACTACACTATAGTATGTAAATATAATACAGTACTGCATTCTACACTATAGTATAGTATGTATATATAGTATGTTATTATAGTACAGTACAGCATACTACACTAAAGTATGTATATATAGTACAGTACAGCATACTACACTATAGTATGTAAATATAGTACAGTACAGCATACTACACTACACTATAGTATGTAAATATAATACAGTACTGCATTCTACACTATAGTATAGTATGTATATATAGTATGTTATTATAGTACAGTACAGCATACTACACTATAGTATAGTATGTATATATAGTATGTTATTATAGTACAGTACTGCATTCTACACTATAGTATAGTATGAATATATAGTATATTATAGTACAGTACAGCATACTACACTACACTATAGTATGTAAATATAGTACAGTACAGCATACTACACTATAGTATAGTATGTATATATAGTACAGTACAGCATACTACACTATAGTATGTATATATAGTATGTAAATATAGTACAGTACAGCATACTACACTATAGTATGTAAATATAATACAGTACTGCATTCTACACTATAGTATAGTATGTATATATAGTATGTTAATATAGTACAGTACAGCATACAACACTACACTATAGTATGTATATATAGTACAGTACAGCATACTACACTACAATATAGTATGTAAATATAGTACAGTACAGCACACTACACTACACTATAGTATGTAAATATATGTAATATAGTACATAAATAGCATGTGTGTGTTTGTCGTGATTTAATGAAATAAATAAGTGCATGTGTAGACATTCCTTCTGAGAACAGTTTGGCGATTTTCCGCACGTTAATAAAAAAAAATGCGCGTGTGGTCACATGACTTTCCCGTGTGCTGCGTGGAGACCAGGTGAAGGTGGATGCAGAGCAGATCGACACTGAACTGGTAGCCAAAAAAATCGCTGCCTCTGTTATGTAGCGATATTTAGCTTTAAGATCAACACAGCAGAGAGGAACTGTGTAAGATTAAAGTTGCTGCATCACGTGATAATCTGGAACATCTCATTGATACAAATGTTATTTCATTTAGTAAAAAATGTTCATTTTGAAACCCTTTAGTTTTATTATCGTTATATCGATATCGCAATATTGACCACAATAATCGCAACATGACATTTTTCCCAAATCGTGCAGCTCTATTTAATATAGAATGTCAATATAATAGTCTTATATACCTATGTAGTACACAAGTATAGTATTATAATATAATCGTGTGCTGCACTACAGTAAAGTGTAGCACAATAGCTAATAATACTTCCTATATTACTAGTATGTATAAATATTGTAGCATATTATACTGTGGTATGTAAATTAAAGCGTACTGTCACAGTGCATACTACAGCATGCATATACAGTATGTTGTGATATAGTGTAGATCAGCATAGTTAAGTGTACTACAGTATTTATAGTGCATCATAGAAATGAATGTAAAAGTATGAGTATATATAGAAATATTTTCTCCAAAAAAAAAAAAAAAAGGGTTTATGTAGTTTTGATTGATTTGTTGTTTTGTTTTTAATCTCAGCCAGTGAAAGTGTCTCAGGGCTCCACCTACAGCGAGCTGCTGTCCGTTATAGAGGAGATGAGTCGAGAAATCAGACCCACCTACGCCGGCAGTAAAAGTGCCATGGAGAGACTGAAGAGAGGTTCGTCTTAATGTTGCGCACACGCACACACGTTATTCCACGTGTCACCAGCTAGAAATTTTAGCTAATTAAGAATTGCGTCTGTCGGTTTTATTTTTTTTTAGAGCCCAAAATCAGAGCTGACTGAACTGTGGGCTGAAAAATCAACGTTAGTCTTTTTGAAAACAAACCTGCATTGGTTCCTATAGTACGTGAACATATTAAAACTGGGAAAACCCCTAGACCTGATGTACCTGGACTTCTCTCATGGTTTACTGTTTCTTCTTATGCACCAACACTGGACTGGAACACCTCAGTGTCTTTAACAGCACATGAGCACTGACTCACACTGGGACACTTCAAATCTACGCTACTGTCGATTATATTTTTTATATAGATTAGATATATACATAATATAAAGTAGTGTAGCTCAGTATACTATACTATAGTATGCGAGTATGCTGTAGTTTTGTAGTATGTAAATACAGTATAGTGTACTACAGTAGAGTGCAACATATGAAATAGTTGTTTGGTTTAGTGTAGTATGTATAAATGCAGTATTGTAACATCTGTACTACTATACAGTTAATCATCTTTCTGACCAATCACAATCCAGTTAATGTCGACTCTCCTCACGTGAACAGAGTGACAGGATTTATGATATGATGTTCAGACAGAAATGGGGCTGAGAGATAAGACGATGTGTAACGCCTCTCTTCTCTTCTGGTTTGTGTTTCAGGAATCATCCACGCCCGAGCTCTAGTGAGAGAGTGTCTAGCTGAGACCGAGCGCAGCGCTCGCACATAACACACATTTACACTCTCTGTATACTCTATTACTGTCTCTCTCTTACACACACACACTTCTGTTCTACAATCATTACTTTTGTAATTTCAAACTTTTTGCAGTTCTGTATTTAAATGCAAAAAAAAAAAAAAAAAAAAAAAAATCCCAAATAAAAACCCGGTTTTGCAATTAACCATCCAAACTGTGTTTCTGCTGCGTACACTGAAGATCTTATATTTATTATATTATTATTAATATTATTATAGGTACAAAAAATTATCATGAGAGACTTCGAAAGTCCTCAGAAATGTCTTATGTATTTAATTTTTGTTTTCATTTGAACAGGCTTTTACATGAAACTGAGAAATCGGACATCAATCTCAGCTGAGTCCTACAGACCACATGATCAATCATTAGATTCTAAATATTCGTGTGAATATTATTCCTACACTTTTTTTGTGTAGTTTTGTTGAAAAATCTAAATTTTAATCCTGGAAATGAATCTTCTTTTATCCTGTTTCATAACTGTTAATATTCTTTGCAGTCCAGATCTTCTGTAGATTGTAAATCACACACACACAGTGGTCAAAAGTATTCAGACACCAGACTTCTAGTTCTTCCACAAAATGTGCCTACAAAATTGCACACACAATTGTGTAGGACGTCTCTGGATGTGGAAGCATGACATTTTCCATTTGCTTGATCTAGGAGACCCAAACCTGCTCCAGCATGACAATGCCCCTGTGCACAAAGCTCCTTTTATAGAGCTTCGACCCTATTCAACACCTTTGGGAGGAACGTAAACAGTGAGTGCACCCCAGACCTCCTCAGCTCCATCAGTACCTGACTTTGCCTTCACCCCTGTAGCTGAATCTCACATAAACTCTTCCCTGAAGAGTGGAGATGATTATAACGGCAGATGGAGACCAATCTAATATCACTTCCTGCTTGATTTACACTGATCACGTGTCACATCATAACATAGTGTTGAAGTGAAGAACACTGATGATTTCTTCATCATGAAACCTGTTAGTGGGTGGATTTATTTATTAGGCAGCAGGTGAACATTTTGTGCTCAAAGTTGATGTTAGAAGCAGGAAAAATGGGCGTAAGGATTTGAGCGAGTTTGACAAATTGTGACGTCTAGACGTCTGGGTCAGAGCATCTCCAAAACTGCAGCTCTTGTGAGATGTTCCTGGTCTGCAGTGGTCAGTATCTATCAAAAGTGCTCCAAGAAAGGAACAGTGGTGAACCGGTGACAGGGTCACGTGCAGCCGAGGATTATCGATGCACGTGAGGAGTGAAGGCTGGTCCGTGTGGTCCGATCCAACAGACGAGCTCCTGTAGATCAAAACGCTGAAGAAGTTCATGCTGTTAATGCAGATCTTTCCATTTAAACCTTTTTAAACAGACACTCGTGTGAACGTCACGTCTGCAGTACGTATACTTTATTTGGCTTTGTTTGTAATAACATAAATGCAGTGGTGTTTTTTTACAGCCACGTGTAAGGCAGAAACAAGCAGGTCACTGGTGAAAAAAATCATGATGAGATTAGATTTCTACTTACACCCACATCAAACCACACCACGTCTCTCTGAAGTAGGAACGTGTGTGTGTACAGAACAACAGGAAGTGTACTGAGGGGTTTTTCCGGGTACAATTCCACGATGGCGATGTAGACGACACTGTGACGTGGATTTCACCACGGCTTCATGCTTGTGTGAGTATTTCCGTTATATATGTTTTATACACGACTAAAACGAACGACACGTGTACACGTAAACATGATAATAAGTACAAAGTGAATTAAAAACTTTGGAAAGTAATGACGAGGTGCTGGGGACTTTATATCTGATTGTCTTCCTCTTTTTTTCAAGGGGGCGTGTCCTATTTCAGGAAGTTTGTGACTTCCTGTTTGCACCTTGACCACACGACCGGGGGGCGTGTCCCCAACATCGGGTTCTTCACCATGCTGCTGTGGAAGAACCTGAACTACTGGGACATTAGATTTGAGTGTGTGTGTGTGTGTGTGTGTGTGTAACCCAGGGGAAGCTGTTGGTGTCGAAATGGTGCAGAGTTCACGTGCTCAGGTGTTACAGCGTCTCTATAACGGAGCGTGTCCTCGGGAGCGTGTAACGGAGACGAGCGTCCACGCCGGCTCTCAGCTCTGAAACACAAAGCAGGTGATTGTTCTATTAACGTACTGAAGATCAGAATCAGCACCGGCGCTGAAATGCTGAATGAATGATGGTGGGACTGACCGTGGTCGCGGCTGCTGAAGTGCTGCTGTAGGTGAAGAGGTTTTTGAAGCGTCCTTTCTCCTCCTTCTTCTTCTCTCGGATGCGATCCTCCATCACTCGGATCTCTTTGGCCACGGCCGGCCCGAGAGACGGGTCCAGAGCCAGAACCTTCTCGAAATCGGCGCGGGCTTCCACCTCGTTCCACACGGCGGCGTGAGCTTTTCCTCTCTTAAAGTACGCCTTCACGTTATCTACAGGAGAGAGAGAGAAAGAGAGAGAGATAAAGAGAGATGGAGAGACGGGAGA
>NC_139577.1:34264747-34284212 GCF_946808225.1 Silurus aristotelis | reverse complement strand
GAGAGAGAGGGGAGATGGTGAGAGAGAGAGAGGGAGATGGTGAGAGAGAGAGGGGAGATGGTGAGAGAGAGAGGGGAGATGTTGAGAGAGAGAGGGGAGATGGTGAGAGAGAGAGAGGGGAGATGGTGAGAGAGAGAGGGGAGATGGTGAGAGAGAGAGGGGAGATGGTGAGAGAGAGAGGGGAGATGGTGAGAGAGAGGAGGGGAGATGGTGAGAGAGAGAGGGGAGATGGTGAGAGAGAGAGAGGGAGATGGTGAGAGAGAGAGAGGGGAGATGGTGAGAGAGAGAGGGGAGATGGTGAGAGAGAGAGAGGGGAGATGGTGAGAGAGAGAGAGGGGAGATGGTGAGAGAGAGAGGGGAGATGGTGAGAGAGAGAGAGGGGAGATGGTGAGAGAGAGAGGGGAGATGGTGAGAGAGAGAGGGGAGATGTTGAGAGAGAGAGGGGAGATGGTGAGAGAGAGAGAGGGGAGATGGTGAGAGAGAGAGGGGAGATGGTGAGAGAGAGAGGGGAGATGGTGAGAGAGAGAGGGGAGATGGTGAGAGAGAGAGAGAGAGAGACACACAACCTGAAAGTGTGTGTGTGTGTGTGTACACGCGTGTCCCTCACCTTCGTACTTGTTGAGTAGAGAGGAACAGTGATCCAGCACCTCATAGTACTGACCCAGGATCAGTTTACACTGGCAGTAGTTCAGCAGCAGTGGCGTGATCATCAGATCCAACTTAATCCAGGGCTCATCACCGGCTGCTCCTACACACACACACACACAGGTACACACACGCGCGCACACACACTGAGGAAACTCGAAGCACTAATGTTCTTCTAACTTTGAGACGATATTAACAGCAGGATAATGAATAATAGAGGTGTAATAACTAATCTCTCTCTCTCTCTCTCTCTGCATATTTCACTCTCTCTTTTCTGTCTTACTCTATATCCCTCTTTCTGTCTTACTCTATTCTTCTTTGTCTAACTCTTTTCTGTCTTTCCGTCTCACTCTCTTTTTCAGTCTCTCATTCTTTTTCATCCTGCCTCAATCTCCTTTTCACTCTATGTCTCTCTTTCTCTCCTCCTCTCTAACTCTCTCACTCTCTTTCTATCCCCCTTCATCTTTCCAATTCTCACCTTAATTGTTCACTCTGTCTTTTATCTTTCTCCTTTGGTCTCTTTTAACCTCCCTGTTCTGTCTCACACACACACACACACACACACACACACACACACACACACACACACACACACACCTCTATGTGTAATTTCTACCTTCATCTGTAGGTTCTTCAGGCAGGCGATGGCGTTGTAGTATTTGTCGGCGGCTCTCTGAACGTCTCCCTGTTTGAAGAGCACGTTTCCTTCCTCGTGGATCTGCGGCACAGCGGCCAGTTTCTCCTCGTCCGTCATCGCCCACGTCTCCAACTCGAATGAGCCTGGGGACAAAACCTGAAACGCACACACACACACACACACACACACACACACACACACACACCATTATACAATAAAGAGCTGTGCTGTTGGAGGTCCATACAGAACTTCTGGAACATTCCACAAAATCTTCATCCATCTATCTACACACGTACGTACCTCCAGGAGCTCCATGGTGAAGACGAGGGGCTGAGGGTTGGCCTGCAGCTCTTCCAGGTCTTTGTGTGAGTGAGAGTGGTGAGAGTGGACCTGGGCGATGCCGCAGCAGTGTCTTTGGCCCTCCAGGGGATCTTTACCCAAACTGATGTTCCTCAGGGACTGAGACACCAGGGGGTACAGAGCCGTGTGCTGGAGGGACGAGAAGATACAACTGAAAACAGGCTACTGCGCACATGTTCAAGGTGAAACTGACTTTAACCCTTTAGTCTGCATTTTCTATCCACGATTTATTTTTTTAAGGATTTAAACTCGTGTTTAAGAAACAAACGACCTGAAACCTCTGAGATGTCCCCAACCCGACTCTGACTACAGAACCTTCCACCACGCTACTTTCAGATCCTGAAACAAAACCAAGCAGCCCACTCCAGTTTAAAACAAAAATAACAAATATATTCATTAATAAATCTAATTATATAATGAACAAATTATACATTTTCTTCTTTCAGCTTCTCCCATTAGGGGTCTCCACAGCGGATCATCCGTCTCCACACCCCCCTCTGTCCTCTACATCTGCCTCTTTCACACCGACTACCTGCATGTCTTATGTTGCATGTCTTATCTGCACATGTCCAAACCATGAACAAATGATAAATAATAAATATAATAAAGCGCTCTCCAAGCGCGCAGTCTCGCGGGTTAAAAAAAAAAAAAAACAGCACGCGATGTCAACAATTCGCCTCTAGAAGGCGCTCTTGTAATGACAGCAGACCGGAAGCAGGAAAAACTATCGGTATGGATTTTTGCAGAGAAAAAAGGTTGACTTCTAAAAATGTACATACCTTGACATCGCAGGTGAACTCTGCGATCTCGCCCGGTCTCATGGTGCTCACCACACGCTCCCACACAGGCAGCTTAAACTTCTTCCCCAGGATCAGCTCCATGGGTTTACTTTTCCCTCCCATCATCCTGGAGTCGTCCAGCACTGTACCGTTACACAGACTGCTGCGGTAATGAAACTCCACCTGCGCGCGCGCGCACACACACACACACACACACACACACACACACACACACACACACACACACACAGTTCCAGAAAGACATTATATTATTATGAATGAAATCACACAGCAGGTACAAAGCTGTGGGAACATCTTCAGGAGCAGATGAGATCTTGATGGAGATGAATCGATATTCCTGACGATCAACAGAATCACGTTTTCCATCCTGTTTTCATCTCCATCAATACGTGCGTTAATCATAACACAACACCGAGATCGTCTGTCATTCAAGAGGCAGGGGGCGGGGCCTAGACATTCTTGGGAGCATCTGATTGGACGGAGATGAAACCAGTACAGGACGAGTCATGACACAGCTTTCATCCGCCCCATTAATGACAAACCATTAAACATCTAACAGGGTTTTAATCTGCCAATTCTCACACCTTCTGTATTAATTTAATGTTTAATATTCATATTTATTCCAAACAACAGATTGATTTAATTATACAGTTCAGTACATTTGCTCGCAGGTAAAATCCTTAACGCAATCAAACATTTCCCCCCAGGGTAATTTTAGACATTTAAGATTTTATTATGCACATAAATACCGATTATATTATTTAACTTCTAACATGAAGAGAAATTTTTTGAAAAATAAAACCTATAATATGGGTACCAGCATCCGATGCTTATCTCGCTAACAGTCACCACTAACAACACTGCTCACTTACTGATCTCTTTCCTAATACATCTCAAAAGAAGCAAAAATCTTTATTATATTAAGAAGATAATAAAAATATAGATTATATATCGGACGTATGAGTGTAAACAAGGCGCTAGTAAAGGCCGCTAGCTGGGTTAATTAGCCTGTTAGCTTCCTAGCAGCTAAGTGCGAACAACACTTTACTGATTATAAATATCACCATACATATCGCACAGTTTAATATTTCACCTTCGTGCCGTCTACGTAGTCTGGGATTTCTCCTTTTCCAGGAGAAAGCACTTTTTTCTGGATGCCATCCATGCTGAGCTTCAGAGCAAGTTCCTCCATTCTCGGTAGTGGAAACTAGGCGATACCGGGCCAACCCATAGGGGGCGCTGAAAACCGCGAGCAGCCTTCGGAAAAGATCGGCACTGATCGGGAATCTTCGGGGAACGGATCGGAAAAAGAACGAGAATGTTCATGTGCTGTTTGTGTTTCCTGGGTCCTTGATATTATGGCAAGAAACACTTAGTTAAGTCAAGAGGAACAGAATTGAAGGTTAGTCAATAACTCAAGAACTTAAAATGTATCCGCAAGGGCATTTACCATCAAACGCTTTGATGAAGCAGGCTTTAATGAGGACCGTCCCAAGATATTAAGACTGAGAGCTACCTCTGCTGCAGAGGATAATGTTATTAGAATTACAATACATCAAAGCAAAAGACACTTGATCACAAGATTAGTATGTGCTTTTGAACATTCCCTTCTAAATTTAGTCCCCAGTTGCTTTTATAAGAACCCCCCCCTCTTATGGGAAGATGTTCCACTAGAATTTGTGTCTGTGGAGATTTGTGTTCATTCAGCCACGAGGTCATTAGTGAGGTCAGGTAGTGATGTAGGGTGAGAAAACCTGGGGTGCAGCTCAGGGCTCTCTAGCAGGTCGCTCAAAGTGTAACTTCTGGTTATTCAATTCTCATTTTAGAGAGAGAATTTGAGTAATAAAAAGGACCGTCATTGTTATTAATATTTTTTGTGATACCTCAGAAGCTAACTATGAAAAATCAAAGGGAAACCAAATTTCGAATTTAAATTTGACACTTTTTATGCAAACTGAATATGTGGAAGATCAAATAGGTCAATCAGAATGGCCTTGGAACAGCACCTTGATATGATTTTAAATATGACGAGAAAATGAACGTCGTCTTCCTCGATATCAGAGTACTTGGTGCATGAATGTGGGAAACAATGGGGTTTTCAGCAATAATTGCAAGAAGATTTTGTACTGAATGTGGCCCAGGACTGAGATCTTTCTCTGGAACTAGCGGTTGCAGAAGGAGTTCAGGTCAGCAGTGTAAAGTAATGGAGAGTGTGTTAGAGAAGTGAAGAAAAGAGTGCAGGCAGGGTGGAGTGGGTGGAGAAGAGTGATAGCAGGAGTGATTTGTGATAGAAGAGTATCTGTGAGAGTGAAAGGGAAAGTTTATAGGACTGTGGTGAGACCTGAGATGTTGTATGGTTTAGAGACAGTGGCATTGAGTAAAAGACAGGAGGTGGAGCACTTTTGATAGATACTGATTCTGATGTTTGCCAAGTTCAACATAAATATTCCATTTCAAGATTTTTTTAGGTAAAAATGTAATTATGTTAATTCTCTGTCTAAAAAAAGGCTTTAAAACCTTGTGTTTTTTTTTATTACTGTTATTTTTTATTCTCTATGTATTAGACATGGGCATTACAGATTTTTTGAGTATAAGAGAATAACGTGCATGTTTATATTGTGTAATATTTTTACAATTCTTTTTTTAAAATTATTTTAGAATATAGAGTTTGGAGTAAAATTCATTTGTGGATATAAAAAGCTCTAAAAGCTGTTTTTTTTTGTTTTTAGGAAGAAGATCATTGATAATTAATTCAGAGGTGAAATAAATAATAAAATAATAAATGTGAGAGTTGAAGAAAAGTAAATGTACGATTTCACTGTGTTTAAGCTGCACATCAACACCAAATCTTTATGTTAACAGAAGTTCCACATGACCGAGACTCTTTATTATACAAGGTCACAAGCAAGCAGAGATACAAAAACTATAAACACAGATAAAAACCCAATCACACATTATTTATCACTGAACAGTAAAATGTAATATTACTGGTGGATTTAATCGACTAAAACTGTTCATTTAAAATGTGTTTCTACAGAATGATGATTAATGGTGTAGTGATTCTTTCATATTATTTAAAATGTAAACAAAAAGACTAATTGAGACATAACAATATTGTAGAAATTAAATTCTGTGATATACGTTTACATTTATATCATTTTGCAGAAGCCTCTGTATTCAGAGTGACCAATGAAGTGCTTTGAAGTCTCCATCAATAAATAAATTCTGATGCCGGTTCATCATGACATTCTAAATACTCTGTTGGAGAGAAAATAGTTCATAAGCGAGCTGGAGGAGGTACATCTTGAAGACTGCTAGAGACTCAGCTGTTAAGACATCAGGTGGAAATTCATTCCACCACCTAGTGGATTCAGTGGAGCAGTGGTAGAAGAACATGCAGATACATTTAGATTTCATCATGATATGT
The DNA here is from genome assembly GCF_946808225.1 of Silurus aristotelis. Classification (NCBI taxonomy): domain Eukaryota; kingdom Metazoa; phylum Chordata; class Actinopteri; order Siluriformes; family Siluridae; genus Silurus; species Silurus aristotelis. The sequence goes on along the minus strand of NC_139577.1, from coordinate 34,278,343 downwards.
TTCTACAGACTCAATCCCTCCCAAATCAGCGCTAAGATTTATTCCAGATTTTAGAGCTGCTCATTCCGATCACACAACAGGCCAGACGTCCTCCTGCATTCCCGTGCAGAAGACTTCCTTCGTCTCCTCCTTTTCCCATGTCGTCCTCCTTCTCATGGATCACCACGGCACGCCCGAGCACCGAGAACCCACCGTAGAGCGTGGCCTGGGACTCCACAGTCCTCCTGATCCTCCCGTTGCGGGCAACGAAGTTACCGAAGTCCCCTGGATGAAGTGGATGGTGGACTCCGGTTGGGTTGTAATGGCCGCCGGTGGAGGTGCATCCCTTGCTGAGATCTCCGTACTGATGAATATGTATGGCTCTGGACTGAGAGTTAGACTCGGGCAGGCCGTAAAACTTGAACATCACCTGTAACTTCTCCTCCGGGCCTGTTTGTTTAAACTGGACCATTCCGTACACTCGGGGCATTCCGGCCACCAGCTGGGTGTTGGGTCGCATCCTGCACGTGGCGTACAGAGAGCCGTTGAACACATTGTGCTCAGGAGGCATCGGAGTCAGCTTCTCACTCATCATCACTGTGTGAAAGAATAAACTGAGCAAGAACATCAGCAGGAGTGTGCAGGGCGACATCTTCACTTCGAATTATTCCTAAAAGAACAAGGCAGAACAAAAGGAGGACCCTTAAGAGTGCGACTTTAGGAGAAAACAGGAAAACCCAGAGGAACCCATGCAGATACACTGTGTAATGGTTTCCCACTTAATCTGTCTAAAATTTTGTTCTTCCAGTTAACTGTAACTTCATCATCTTTATAGTTATCTTCTCTTCCTCTCTGTGTTGGGCTACACATGCTCCAGAGGAACCAGTGATCCTGTCCCTTTCTTCTTCCCAGACCTTCCTGATCCACCTGATGCCCTCTGGCTGCAGTTCTCTGCAACTGGAAAACACTCAATGCAACTGAGGATGTTCTCCACAACTTCACACGAACCACCTAAAGATCTATGAGGTTACTGTAGATGTTAACTCAAGATCCATGAAGATGAATTTGGACTGTAATTAATATAAACAGTCTGCAACAGTGGTTTAGGACCACAATCACCATCAGTAAACAGCTGATAACCCCAACAATGATGGAACTACATCGATCATCAACATTATGACCATCTGCCTAATATTGTGTTGGTCCCCTTTTGCTGCTAAAACAGTTCTGACCCGTCGAACATCAACAGCATGAACTTCTTCAGCAGTTTGAGCTACAGGAGCTTGTCTGTTGGATCGGACCACACGGACCAGCCTTCACTCCTCACGTGCATCAGTGAGCCTCAGCCGCACGTGACCCTGTCGCCGGTTCACCACTGTTCCTTCCTTAGAGCACTTTTGATAGATTCTGACCACTGCAGACCAGGAACATCTCACAAGAGCTGCAGTTTTGGAGACGCTCTGACCCAGACGTCTAGACGCCACAATTTGGCCCTCATCAAACTCACTCAAATCCTTACGCTTGCCCATTTTTCTTCTTCTAAAACATCTTTTAAGTAAATCCACCCACTAACAGGTGCCATGATGAAGAGATGATCAGTGTTCTTCACTTCACCACTCAGAATGTTATAATGTTATAATGATGATGCCTGATCGGTGAATAATGATTGGACATTCAGAGTCACCCAGATGAGGATGAGGTTCTCTTTTGAGCCTGGATCCCCTCTTACCTTCTCAGGGGCTTTTATTTATCACCACTGGCTTGCTCATTGGGTATAAATTAAAACTTATAAGGACTCATTTTTGACGCTAAAATTTCTATTCAACATTTACAGTTCAGTGTCTGAGTTCAGGATGGAGCCATGAAGCTCATGTACACTTAAAATATGCTTAAAATGCTTAAAATAGTTTTTAGTTATTTGTGTTAATATCTGCACATCCAACATCTAATCCATCTCGAGCAGCTGATAACCTTATCAATGATGGAACTATAATGATTGGACATTCTGTATCACTCAGATACGTACCTTCTCAAGGAGTTTTTCTATCACCAATGCCTTGCTCATTAGAGATACTTATAAAGACTAATTTATGATGCTAAAATTTATATCTGTAATGTTTTGATTGGCGCTTGGTGTATCTACTGATCACCACCATACAGTTCAGCATCAGCTCAACATCAAGCAGAACATTCAGAAAGGAATAAATGATGAAGAAACTCCAGACTCGAACTCGCTACAACACACGTGACCTCATTTACACAAGTTTTAGTCTTTAATTAAAAAAGTCATTAAATATCATTTTATTAATAGATCAGTGTGCTGAGAGTCACATTCGAGTCTTTTCACATAAACTGAGTTGATTAAGTAAAGAGTCTTGTGATAAAAATAATAATAGGAACATTATATTCTTCTTCTTTCTGCATCTCCCATTAGGGGGCGTCACAGCGAATCATCCGTCTCCATACCCCCCTGTCCTCTACATCTGACTCTTTCACACCAACTACCTGCATGTCTTCTCTCACCACATCCATAAACCTCCTCATTGGTCTTTCTCTTTTCCTCTTTCCTGGTGTCTCCATCCTCAGCATTCTCCTACTGATATACCCCATGTCCCTTCTCTGCACATGTCCTACATGCGCTGTCTCTCTAATAAACTAATTTCTAATCCTGTCCATCGTCGTCACTCCCAATGAACATCTCAACATCTCCAGCTCTGCTACCTCCAGCTCCACCTCCTGTCTTTTACCCGATGCCACTGTCTCTAATCCATACAACATCTCAGGTCTCACCACAGTCCTATAAACTTTCCCTTTCACTCTCACAGATACTCTTCTATCACAAATCACTCCTGCTATCACTCTTCTCCACCCACTCCACCCTGCCTGCACTCTTTTCTTTACTTCTTTAACACACTCTCCATTACTTTACACTTTTGACCCCAGGTACCTGAACTCCTCCACCTTCTCCACCTCTTCCCCCTGCAACCGCACCCCTCCACTGCCCTCCCTCTCATTCACACACATGTACTCTGTCTTACTCCTACTGACTTTCATTCCCCTTCTCTCCAGCGCATATCTCCACCTTTCCAGGATCTTCTCCACCTGCTCCCTACTCTTACCACAAATCACAATATCATCCACAAACATCATAGTCCATGGAGACTCCTGTCTGACCTCGTCCTTCAACCTGTCCATCACCACTGCAAACAGGAAAGGGCTCAGGGCCGATCCTTGATGCAGTTGCACCTCCACCTTCCTACTGCACACTTCACTGCTGTCACTCTGTCCTCATACATGTCCTGCACCACCCTCACATACTTCTCTGACACACCAGACTTCCTCATACAATACCACAACTCCTCTCTCCACCCTGTCGTACGCTTTCTCTAAATCCACAAACACACAATGCAACTCCTTCTGACCTTCTCTATACTTCTCCATCAACAGTCTCAAAGCAAATAAGGCATCTGTGGTGCTCTTCCTCGGCATGAAGCCATACTGCTGCTCACAGATTGTCACCTCTTCTCTCAGCCTGGCTTCCACTACTCTTTCCCAGAACTTCATGGTGTGACTGATCAACTTAATTCCCCTGTAGTTACTGCAGGTCTGCGCATCTCCTTTATTCTTAAAGATCAGTACCAGCACACTCCTTCTCCATTCCTCAGGCATCTTCTCACCTTCCAAAATCCTGTTAAACAATCTTGTTAAAATCTCCACTGCATCTCTCCTAAACCTCTCTATGCTTCTACTGGTATGTCATCTGGTCCAACCAACTTTCCACTCTTCATCCTCTTAATCGCTGCTCGCATTTCTTTCTTACTAATCCTATCCACTTCCTGCTTCACATCTCCACATCATCCAACCTTCTCTCTCTCTCATTTTCCTCATTCATCAGCTGCTCAAAATACTCCCTCTATCTTCTCAACACACTCTCCTCATTAGTCAACACATTTCCATCTCCATCCTTTATTGCTCTAACTTGCAGCACATCCTTCCCAGCTCGGTTCCTCTGCCTGGCCAATCGCTACAAATCCTTTTCTCCTTCCTTAGTGTCCAACTTCTCCTACAGCTCCTCATATGTCTTCTCCTTGTCTTTCACCACATCCCTCTTTACCTGCTGCTGCATCTCCTTGTTCTCCTGCCTGCTTTTCTGCACTTCCTCATTCCACCACCACGTCTCTTTGTCTTCCTTTTTATTTCCAGGTGTCACACCAAGTACCTTTCTAGCTGTCCACCACTTCATCTAATTCACTCCAGAATTTTTCCTTCTCCCCATCTTACAACCCACTTGTGGAGCATAAACACTGATGACATTTATCATCACCCCTTCAACTTACAGCTTCACGATCATCACCCTATCAGAAACTCTCTTCACCTCCACTACACTCTTACAATATAACAGGAACATTATAGCCATAATAAATCAGTTCTTTGAATAATGAAGTACATTTGAAGGCAAAAACATTTGTACTTTTACCCAAGTGAACGTTTAAAGGGACACTTTTACAGAAGTCACATTTCACTGAGTGAATCTCTACGTTTACCAGTGTGTAGTTTAACAGTAACGTGACCCTGGACGTGTAACGTGACCCTGGACTCTGTACTCGCACGAGACGATGTTTAGCTTCTAGAAAAGATTAGGGTTTAAGGATGTTTCCTTAATGTTGTATACGTGCATTCAAATCTTATTCTTACAATGTAGTTTAATGACATTAAAATGTTTTTTTTTGTCATGTTTCGACCCTGAACGTGTACTAAGACATTTCTCTGTACATTTCTCATCATCTTTACATGTGGAGAATAGGAGTGGGGCGATTACAGACTTAATGCTTTAATACACTATAGAGAGAGAGAGAGAGAGAGAGAGAGAGAGAGAGAGAGAGAGAGAGAGAGAGAATAAAAAACAACCCAAATGACACTAAATTAAGTACGTTTTATATTTTTGTTTCATTTTGTATCACTTTTGCAATTCAGTGTTATATGAATAGCACTTTTAATGCACATAAAATAGATTACAAATTTAAATTCAAGTTTCATTATTTAGTGCCAATAAATGTATTCGAGTCAGTGGAGACCGGAGCAACTAAAACCACCCTGAGACGGCATTAGGAAGAAACCTCGAGAGGAACCAGACTCTATGAGTCAACGCTGTACCTCTTTAAACTGCTCTGACAGAGTATATTGATTTAAATTGATTAGTTTTTTATATACAAAATTCTTGAATATTTCTACAATTATATATATATATATATATATATATATATATATATATATATATATATATATATATATATATATATATATTTTTTTTTTATATTTATATTTATTAGTACAATACAATTACTGAACTAACAGGTCATTTTTAAATGATTGTTTTTGCTTTGCATAATTTTGCACATTACTGTAAGTCTATATAAGTACATATGTAATCTTAATATCTCTTGCTTATAAAAGTGTAATATCATAATTTTAGCTCACATTCTGTACAGAATTGGTTTTACACAACACTAATCACAGACTTCTCCGGTGTACAACCTGTTTACATTTAACATGTAAGAATTTAAGAAAATAAAAGAAACAGGGAAAAAGGTGGTCATAAAAACAACTCATTAACTTCTAAACTTAGTTTGAACTCTGATATAATATATAGACAGTAGGTTAGACTGCATCCTTGGACAAAGCCATAAAGCTCAGAACAGATGTTGTGTAACGTTCTGGATTTCCTACAGACCGAGAGAAAATGTTTACAGACTGTAGATCCTTATTCGGTTCCTATTGTCTGCACATTTCCATCTCCAAACTAGAACACATTCACAGCTCAACATTATCCACTTCACAGCATACATTTATACTTACAGTACATCATTATAGAGATCTTTACCTTTCCCTCGAGGTTGCTGGGTCCTGCTCGGGGCTGTGGGTGTTTCTGCAGCTCCTCCTTCCTTTCCTTCATTCTTCTCTAACGTAACAGAACGAGGTTGTGTAAGCCGGGATCAGATTTCATGCTCTCTTTTTGGGTGCTGGATTGTGATATTGTGATATGCTGAGCGAATCCTGATGCAGGAGGAGGAGAAAATAATAGGGTGTAAATAATATTAATAATAATAAATAATATATACAAATATTAGATTACATTAAACTTTATTGTCAAAATGCACATGTTTACATAGAAAATTAGCTACCACTCCAATTCCAAAAAAGTAATCTTATAAAACCCATATTTTATTCACAATAAAACAAAAAATATATCAAATGTTTAAAATGAGAATATAATCCAGGGTCATTTTGAATTTAATGGCTGAAACTCTTCTCAAAAAAGCTGTGACAGGGCCATGTTTACCGCTTCTCCTCTTCTGTCCATATACATCTGGAACTGAGGAGACCAGTTGCTGAAGTTTTGGGAGAGGAATGATGTCCTATATGTGTCTAATACAGGATTCTATATACACAACAGTTCTTGGTTTCCTTTGTTGTATTTTTCATTTCATGATAAATAGTGAAAGGTTATTTTTGGAATTTATGTTTACAGTATTTGGCGGTATTTGACAATTATCTCATTTAATACAAATGAGCTGTTGAGGGTGTACATACATACATACATATACACATACATTATATATATATATTCATTTCATTCATTTTCTCCCGCTTTTCCGTAATTCTGGTCGCGGGGGCAGCAGTCTAAGCAGACCCCCGCCTTCGACTGCTGCCCAATCCTCACAGCACCGTCCCATACGGTCCCTCCTGCAGGTGGTGAGCCCACAGGAAGTATATATATATATATACAGGGTTATTAAAAAAGAATGAACCGATTTCATTACGCAATATTAAATTTTTTATCAGCCAAGTCACAAGTATTATGATCAACTTTTATGTAAATGACTGATTATAAATAAACTCATTCTCATTCTATAACGATGCTTGAGAACTGAAGCATCAACATTCAACATGAATGCATCATGATATCAGTTCTGTTTCATTCTGTATGTATGTGTATATATATATATAAAATACTCATAATACTTGTGACTTGGCTGATAAAAAATTAAATATTGCATAATGAAATCGTTTCATTCTTTTTTAATAACCTATAACCCTGCACATATATATATATAAAATGTTTTTTTTTTAGGTTATTTTTCTCCCTTGATTAACTGCAAATCAAACATATAAGCCATCCTGGATCAGACTGAACATAAATGAAATGTTATTAATTATATATTTTAACAATTTGTTAATTAAACAGAAACAATATGTGCTATTATTTCATTTTTCAGTCCTTTTTAAAATGTTTTTTTTTTCTAGAGTGTATGTTGTAAAGTGCATGGAGCAGTGTACTTAGGATTTAAAGCTTAATAAAGTAAAAAATGAAGAACTGATTATAAACTGTAAGAAAGTTTATTTTAAAGATGATAAAAGAAGTGTGAGCACGAGGACAGAGCAGCAGCCAATCAGGATGGAGAAAGAATCTATTTTAGTGACGTAATAGGTACTGCTTTGCATATCGCGCTCGGGTTGATAAATCGCGACTTAATACAAGCAATACAAGAATGATTTTTGATGTTTTAAACAATATTAGGACATTTGTATGTAGAACAAATGTACATAATCGTTATAATATAATATATTTAACCTACCGTCATAGAAACAACTATTACCTTCTCGGTCTATATAAATAAGTCTGTGAGTCTGTGCTCACTGCGCATGCCTGAATACTTGCTCTCTAAGCTACGAGCTGAGAACTCGGTTTCTCCCGCGGCGCTTAGGGGAAAGTCCCCGGACCCGGAACAGAGATGTTCTGCCTGAACCGCAGCCATGAGCTTGTAACGATACCACTTCCTGCTAAGACGTCACTTCCGGGCTGAGCAGAGTATCACAAGCCATGTTGGTCATTCAAATAGATATGCAGGTACTGCTACTGCAACAGAACGGGGCTCATTCTCAGGATGCGTCTTCTTTTATTATCAGCATATTCTTTTGATCATTACAGGATCATACTCACTCCAACAACACAAGAAAGTGTTCAACAATGGAATTTATCCTTCCAGATAATTGTTATTAAACATCAGAACATCTTTTCTATGGCTGGAACTTTGCCCGTGCCTTTTGGGAGGATTTGCATTACTGGTTATTCTCTAAATTTGCCAGTATTAACAACATTTTTTTTTAAATGTTGGTATGTTTATGAGAGATTAAACACATGGCTTAGTAATTAACGCATTTATTATTATTCTTGGATTTTTTTAAATTTAATTTCTTTAAAAACATGTCAAAACATTTAAACTCAAAAGCCTCCAAAACTTTAACAGGGGAGTCTGCGACCCCTATGGGTCCGCGGCGGTACTGCAGGGGGGCGGCTAATTCATGTTGAATAACAAATAATAATTTGTTTTAAAAAATAAAAATGGGAAAATGATGCATAAATCTTTTTTTTGAAAGATTTAAGAATATATGAAAATATACAGACAATGATGCATGTACAAAATAACGATTATAATTGTCTTAAAATAATATAACTAAGGGATATGATTGGTTTCTATTAATATCAATGGTTATGTTTGACACATTTTGGATCAGGGGTCTCTGCTCCACGTCTCTATCCGCTAAGGGGTCCTTGACCTGAAAAACTTTGAAGAAGCATGCACTTATATTATTCCTGAATCTATTGTAAGAAACCTTTCATGTTTTTACAATTAACGTATGTAATTTACAATAAGAAATTGTTAAATTTCTCTATGCCCCCATTCTCCCATTTCGTCTCTCTTTAATTTGTATTTTTTTTTTACTTTATATATCTGTTTTGTGATTATTTATTGTTAAAATTTATTTTGCAACAAAAAAAAACGTTTGCACTAATTTTTTAAATAAACTTTACCCCCATTACCAGCAAACAATCAATTCAACAGCATAATAAATATTATTTATCATTTCTTTTAAATCATCTTCTGTATAAAAGATTTTGAGAACCAACTTAAGAAGTAACTCTTTAGTGCAGAACACTAACACTGCCGCCCCCCCCCCCTCGCAATGGGACGATCCGTTTCCATGGAAACACGAACCGCCATTTTTAAACGTCAGCTCAGTAGAGTTGTAGGAACGCCGCATAACATGCCTGATTAAAAATAAACAACTTAAAAAAACAACAACATTCTGATAAAAAATATTCAAGATAAAATCAAACCTAAAATATTTTTTATTATATGACTATAATGCATACATGATTGTATTTGTGGATATTTTTAGTTGAATTTTTTTAACTGTAATAAATACGTAAAAACGTAAGCTGCAGCATTACACGTAAATGATTAGTAAAAAACGAAGTAAACAAACAGTTAAAACCCTTTCAAGGCTTTATATATTTCCAGTCTTACACATGGTAACTTTTTAAATGACATCCTTCTGTGTTTATCTTCACATTTGCACCTTATACTGTATTATTTTTAATATATTGTACATTTGCACTCCTATAATATGTTTATTGTATATACATGTATGCAAGGTGAAAGTTTCTAGGATAATTTTTCAACCTGCCAACAGATGGCAGCACTGGGCTGCACACACAGTCACAGGGAGCACCGGGCTTTAGAGAGTGTGCTGAAAGACATGGTCCTGTCTGTGCAACTGGTGCTATTCTGTGCGATTTCATCAAGTTAGAACGAAGAGCAAACCGCATGAAACTGGTCAAATCCGTCACGGAGATGTTTGACATGATTCGGCAATTTGATGGCGATTCTGCAATGATTAGTTTGAGGTGTTTTGAGTGGCACGAGCGGAAGAACATCACTGGAAGACGACGAGAGGAAGACTAAAGGAAGACCTTCAACGAGCTCAACACTAGAAAATGTCGAAACCTCATGGCAACTTGTGCATGAGGATCGTCAGAAAACAACCAACAACTTATTATTTATACACACATTGTTACCCAAGTATGTTTTCAGAAGTTTAATTATAATATGTTTTTCCTTCTTGTCTTCTCGAGATCTCGACATAACGAGTTGTTTTGCCGCGATCACGACTTCATTTTCTCGTGATCTCGACATAATCGACATTGTTTCCTTGTGATCAGTACTTATTCTTTTCTGTGTATTCTTCATAAGAGCCGATAACCATTTGCGGCAGTGGACGTTTGGACAAAAAATAAAGTCCCGATCACGAGAAAACAACTTTTGTTGTGTCGAGATCACAAGAAAATTAAGCCATTATAACAGAAAAAAACAACTTTTGCAATGTCGAGATCACGAGAAAATGAAGTTGTGATCGCGAGAGAGCGAGAAAGAAAGAAATAATACAATGCGTGGCCTCTTCCCTGCGTCCTAATATTAATATTCTATTATACAGAAATCCCGTAAATAAACAATTAACAAAATTAATTAAAAGTTGAAATATCTGCAGGCGTTTTTAAGGGACACCTAAAACGGGGTCCTGAGGATGCAGGATGACGCTCCTCCCCCCCTCCCCGCACCAAACGCGGCAATTTTTTAAGATGGGCGGATCTTGCGCATGCGCAGTAGCCGCAGTTTTGTTTGAGGGGAGTTCTCGTAGTCAGAGAAGTGAATTTCGGCCGGAAAGGGAAAGAAGATCCGACACACACACACACACACACACACACACCGATTTCATCCAACTTATGAGCGTTGTATTCGAGCCCGAAGCCCTCGTGCCTGCTTGACGCGAGGCTCTGACGATGTTAGGACAGTACCCAGGCGCGGAAAGATCGCAGCTCGTGAGCTATGTGGAGGATTACCTGGAGTGTGTCGAGTCGCTTCCTCTGGACATCCAGAGAAATGTTTCACTTCTGCGGGAAATCGACACCAAATATCAAGGTTTGGCTTTTTGAACCTTCTCAATCCACTCTCTATGTGACCACACTAACGCTGTGCTTGTGGGCTTCTGGGATCTGGTCTCCTCCCTGATCTGATTCCTCTTTCAAAACTGATCCACTGGAGCTTTGGGTGAACACTGGTAATCATCATCATCATCATCATCACCACCATCATTATCTTCATCAATCACATCTTCACTTTCATTAGAATCACTCTGAACCCCTCTCTCCACCCGCATTCAGACATCTTCACCCCCCCCCCCCCTCCTCTCTCTCTTTCTCTTTCTGCTTTTATTTCATTTCTAACTAAATCTCCATCTTCCTTTAAATCTCCTGTTTCTCCTCTCACACATCGCTCAATGTTCTCACTCCTCACCTCCATCTCTTCTCTCCAGGCTCCTGGATTCAGTTCAGGAGTCCAGGAAGTGTTCAGATCCCGATCCTGCGAAATCAGATCCAGTCCGTGTTTTGTATCATGTTACAGAGACACACACACACACACACACACACACACACCTGAGCAGGTACTAAAGGCTGGATTGTATATACACGCCGTGGTGGTGTGTGTAGTAGTACAGAGTGTGTAAAAGGCTGTCAGAATTCACTCGGTTGCCATGGGAACACGTTATAACGACGAAACGTATGACGAGTGTGGTAGCGACGTTTTTTTTGTGTGTGCGAAATCGCCACGTGCAGACTGTGTACAGTAGTGTGAGATCGTGACTAATATTTAGTCAGATAGGTGAGTTCTGATTGGTCGAGAGAGGGTGGGAGATGGGGGGGCGATCCCAGATCCCAGATCCCAAAAGACAAGACGTGGTTTTGTTTTAAAACAAAAATTCAACTCGCACGATTTGATGGTCTGAACTCACACCGGTTTAGGGCTGAAACGATTCATCGAGTACAAACTGTTTTAACATTTAACTACACACGGAGCAGTGTGTTTCCCCACGGACCATTAGTACTGACACACACTCTGGAGCGCTCTGAACCGGTAACATCAGAGGAACAGAGAGAAAACAGTGAGGAGCGAGGAGAAGATTCAGGCCGAAAGTTTTCAAAGATTGGGATCTTTTCAAACTAAAAAGTAATTTAAAAACGATTTTTATGATTTTTGTAATTAATATTTTGTATTTGCATTTTGATGGTTGCTGGCAATTAAATGCACTAAATGGCTTTAGTTTTAACAGACTGCCATCACAGCAATACAAATGTAGATTTTTCTAAAAAGGAAACAAATGACGTTTTATTTTCTCTTGTGTATTTAGTATTGAATTTTAATGAGAAAAACCTTTTTATCCGATTAACCAATGGACTAATCAGTAGAATACTCAAATACTAAAATCATCGATTGCTGAAGACCAACACTGTATAAACACTCTGATTGATCAGAACTCATACCATATTAATGCTCTGATTGGTCCAAACTTACAATATATAAACACTCTGATTGGTCAAAACTCATATTGTGTTCTGATTGGTTCGATTGGTCAAAACTTGCATCATACCAAAGTTCAGAGTGGTTCAAATTTACATCATACTACTGTTTCAATTGGAAGAAAACTCGCATCATGTAAACACTCTGCTTGGTCTAACCTCCTCACATCATATAAACTCTTTGATTGGACCAAACTCGCTTCACCCTCCAGTTCGTGTGATTGGTCTAAACTTGCATCAGGCAAAAGCTCTGGTTGGACCAAACATGCATCAAGTGAACGTACCAATTAGTCCAGACTCGCATAATAGAAACTCTAAATGGTCCAAACTTGTGTTGTGTAAACGCTCTGATTGGTCCAGACTCTCATCATTTAAAACTCTCATTGGTCCAGACTCTGATCATGTAAAACTCTCATTGGTCCAGACTCTGATCAGCTGAACTCTCTGATTGGCCCAAACTCACCATGTTTTGTTTAATTGACTGCAGTGTGTGTAAGAGGAATTAGTATGAAGTAGTTTGTTTTGAAGTCACTCCTGAGATTGCAGCTCTCTAACATTTGGCCTCAGACTCTTCATCTCTGCACTTCGTGTTTGTGTGTTTTCCCCTCAGAGATCTTAAAGGAGGTAGACGAGGTGTTTGAGAAGTATAAGAAGGAGGGGGATGGAGCTCAGCGGAAGCGTCTCCAGATGCAGCTGCAGCGCGCCCTCATCAGCAGCCAGGAGCTCGGTGACGAGAAGATCCACGTGGTCACGCAGATGATGGATGTGGTGGAGAATCGCTCGCGCCAGATGGAGGCCCATTCACCCTGCTTCATAGAGCCGAGCGAAGCCGAAAGACCGGCCGAGAAATCTCGTCACGAGCCGGTTAGCGCCGCGACTAACGCCACGGTCGAGCGCTCGTTGACACGGCGACCTCGCCGTCACCGCAACAGCGAGAGCCGCGACTCTTGCTACAGCGCTAACGGTGGTAACGGGGTTCTGGACGACCCGAGCGACGAAGCAGCGACTCAGCCGCCCCGCGAGAAAAAGTCCAAGTCGGCTAAGAAGAAGAAGCGCTCGAAAGGGAAGTCGGAGCGCGAAGTCTCTCCCCCCGTGGAGTTCAACATCGACCCCAACGAGCCGACCTACTGCCTGTGTGAGCAGGTCTCCTACGGGGAGATGATCGGCTGCGATAACGAGCAGTGCCCCATTGAGTGGTTCCACTTCTCCTGCGTCGGACTCACCTACAAACCCAAGGGCAAGTGGTACTGTCCAAAGTGTCGTGGAGACAGCGAAAAGACCATGGACAAAAGCACAGAGAGGCCCAAGAAGGACCGGCGCTCCAGGTAGTGACTCGGGAACGAGAGTCACGTCTACAG
>NC_139577.1:34232247-34259747 GCF_946808225.1 Silurus aristotelis | reverse complement strand
CGAGGACAGAGTTCTTACACCATTCTGTGTTGAAATAAACACACACAGACTGTCGATGCAAGTCTTACCACAAAGAGCTGCAATTCTGTTGTCTTCTGTAGCAGCAGGCCGGCTAGGGTTAGCATTTGCTTCTGCTTTCTTGCGCACCGTTTTTAATTCCCCCTTCTTTGTCCGTCTGCCGCAGGCGACGCTGTGGTCTGGAGGCCTGCATGTAACAAGCGTATATAAAATGTGCAATAAAAAATTATTATTAAGTTATTTTGATCTGTTCATTCAGTTTCGCTGGAAGGTGACCATGGTATAAAGTGATCCACGGCTAGGTGTGAAGCCTCACACCATTTTAATGCTCTCCACTTCCCTTTAAACCGTTCTTAACCTCCACATCTACGCATGTGTAACACCTCACACTTACACCTGGATAATGATTCCTCACATTATGGATGTATGTTGAAAATTTTAAGAGGTTTGTTAGACATTGCAATCACTTCTCACTGCAGTGACTGATTGGCTGATTGAACCTACAGTCTGGGTGAGAAAGAGTTTAGTACCAGCATCACTTCTGCTTTCTTCCTTATGGAGCTGTACATTTTCTACAAGGAAATCATCTGATGCAGGTGGTAAACATAAAGCTTACCACAATGTATTGTTCGATGATGGAAAGTCATATCAGACATGTCACGTTTCCTCACGCTGTCCTGGAGAAGTAATTTAGTGGTGATGTAGTGAAACATCCTGCAGGGGGCAGCAAAGAGCAAGACGTTCCTGCTCACTGTTACTCAGCGGTGTATCTCTGTGTTCAGTCAGAATGAAGGTTTATATCTAAGAAAATGTACTTCTACTACTATTCTTTTGTCTGCTTCTGTTAGGGGTCTCCATAGCAGATCATCTGTCCCCATACCACACTGTCCTCTACATCTGCCTCTTTCAAACCAACCACCTGCATGCCTTTCCTCACCACATCCATAAAGCTCGTCCTTGGCCTTCTTCTTTTCCTCCATCCTTAGAATTCTTCTTCCCCATGTCCCTACTCTGCACATCACCAAACCATCTATCTCACCTTGTCTCCATAACATCCTAGCTGCACTGTCCCTCTAATATAAAAAAGTGGTATCAAAAAGTTTAGAGAGTAGCTCTGTTTACAAGAAATTACTTTTCAACACTATCACCTTCAAAATCACCTTGTTTTCGTAACGTGTCAATCACCTTCTGCAATTTGTGCTGGATATACCTAAACAGGACATGATTTCGGCACACTGATTGATGAAGGTCGGTGCTCCCTGTGACTGTTGGTGCAGCCTCGAGCTGCCACCTGTTGGTGTGTTACATAACTAGTGTCTAAACTTTTTGATACCACCTCATAGCAGGTCTCATCACAGTCTTATAAACTTTTATCAATAAGACTGCACTGGATTGTGCAACCTTAACGACGGGGGTTAGAACCCTGAATTGTGATTGGTCCAAAAGTGTGAACAGCGGCTTTGACAGTAGCGTAGTTTTTTTGCTTGTTTTCGTTTCCACAGCAATATCTTTTTTTTCTTTCATGGGGATCTCCACAATAGACAAATCCTGTAATAATAACCGGATTAAATGAATCTAATGGGACTTTTTTTGAAAGAAGTTTATTTTTGTACGGAGTCTCCAGTGTCAGTGTTTTTGTAACAGTTCATGGGGGAGGTGTGTTTTATGACATCATCATGCTGGAGGAGTTTTCTTTTTTTTTTTTTTAATTAAGAGGAATACAAGGTTTGGGCATGTGCTGTTGGTGGAGTTTATTCGTCATGAATCAGCATGACTCAGTGCATTTACTGATAGGACGGTGAATCCTGGAATTTAATTGGCTGATTAAGTCAGGAATGAAACTGGTGGTGAAAGTTCTATGTTAAAGCATGTTTTTATGGTTTTAAAATACACTTTTCCACAACCTAGAAGACCCAAATTACATTCACACACACCTACACACATATATGACCTCAAATTACACACCTCACCCCACCTACATAAGTACCTGACTTTACTATAGCTGAATTAATCTCCACATAGATCTTCCCAGAAGAGTGAAGGTTACTATAAGAGTAAATGAAGTTTAAATGTGGAATAAGATACTCAAAAAGAAGAACATACCAATCTTATGGTCAGGTTTCCACAAAAGTTTTCGAGTTAAATGTATATGTTGACTGTTTGGCTCTGTTTGGCGCCGCAGCTTTTCTTTGAGGTGATGAATTACTGAAGGTCTTTCATGTGACACGGTGGTGCATGGTGTCGTGTTCGGTCAGAGGAAGAAAAAAAAAAAAAAACAGTGGTGCTTTCACATCACCAGAGATCTTCAGCTCACAGTCCACTGATCACACTGCGCTCTTCACAACACTGAAAACCTCCTTAAACCATCACATACTGGGTTTCAGTCATTTCCCTTTTAATGGGATTCATCAATGAGAAATAATTCTATATATCTGTAAAAAATATCAATATATATTATTTTCAACTTTGTAAATGAACAGTGAAGACATTGGAATTATGACAGATATGAAATGATATAGTAAAGAAATGTGTTCTGTCAGTCAGCCTCATGTGGTAGTAAAATGGTTTTGAGTGGTGTTGAGTGCTTGTTGGCTGCTTTTCCTTCTTTCTCCAGTCCAGTGATCACAAACCTAAATTTAACTGGATTTAGATGGGGTGATTGTGGAGGCCCGGTCACCTGATGAAGCACTTCTTGAACTAATAGCTCTTACAGATCCTACAGGTGTGTGTTTGGGGTCATTGTCCGGTTGGAAAGCAAATGATGGTCCCACTAAATGCAGACCAGATGGAATGGCATGTCACTGCAAAATACTGTCATAGCTATGCATATTGATGGTGTCAATGTAAATATCTTAGTTTATATAACACACGGACAGAAATTAGATCACCATAAGACACAACAAACAAACAAACAAAAAAACAAACAAACAAACAAACAAATATGTGTAACTTCTTACAAAATTACAAAAAAAAAGTATTACAAAATTACATTCATATTATTTTGGTCTTTCAAATAAAAAAATATTTGGTATATCGGTTAGTGCATCGCTGCAGTCCGGTCAGTAGGTGGAGTCACGGACATATTTTCACGCGCTCTTCCTCCTCCTCCTCCTCCTCCTCCCGGTGTCTCGCTCGAGCCTCTCTCCGAAGCGCAGGAGCCGTACCGGAGGGAGCGCCTGGAGTCCGGAGAGAGGAGAGGAGAGGAGAGGAGAGGAGAGGATAGGAGAGGAGAGGAGAGGAGAGGAGAGGAAAGGAGAGAGGGAGGAAAGGGAGGTGAAGGACCAGCGCGTCCAATTCCACGAGAGGAACCATTGGTGCGCTTTGCGCTGATAATTAATATATAAATATCATTTTTGTATATTATATGCATATATATATATTTTGGGGCAAAGCCTTCGGTGCGCGAGCCCCCGTGAGAAAGGGGGAGATGGAGGGAGGCGGTCGCGTGCCGGTGCATTTCATAAGAGGCGAGAAGATAAACGGGTGAATTCTGCGTGCGCGAGACGATGTAGGGTGGGGGGGTGGGGGGTGGGGATGAGTTATTGGATCCCAAGCCGGCAATAAATGACCTGTTTGTTTTTTTCCTCCAGTGCGTGTTCATTTTTATCATCATTATTATATCCTTATAATTATTACCGGATATTTGCCGATGGTGCGCTTCGTGACGATGTGAAGCTCGGTGGTGGACCTGCATGGCTTCACCGTGTGTTGGTGTGTTGCATGCGCACTGAGGCTGCAGTGTGGAGAGTGTAGCCTTCATGGCCTGCCTGTGAGTGAGGAGCTGAGCGAGAAGGTGGAGATGGAGAAGTTTCTGCAGATTGCACCTCACTCCCTGGCCATCGTGCTGAGCCGTGTGAGCTCGGACGATTCCCCAGCGGTCACAGAGAAGCTCCAGCACCATCACACCGGATATGAGATCTTTGCTGACTTTAAAGCCGAGAACATGCAGCACTTCTGGAACAAGAAGGTGACGGACGCCATAGCTGAGACCTTCTTTCTGGGATGGATAGATGAGCACGTCCTGCTAATCCAGGGCAAGGAGGACCATTTGGAAGTGCTCAGGGAAGGATGGACACGCAGGGCCCTCAAACCTCCACGAGGCTTTGAAATCAAATGCATAGGTAAGTCTTTGATTGGTTTTCTGTTTTGGTTGGGTTTCGTATGGTCTCCACATCTTCCACATTAGTCTTAGCTTCCACAGACCTTCTCAGACCTTCTGAAATCACACTAAAGCCATTTCCAACTCAGATGTAGTTTACACAAGGTTCATGAAGCACTGAACGTGTCTGGTTTCCAAACTGTTTTTTGCTATAAAACAGTTCTTTGTTCGTGAGAAATTTGTGATGAAGATCAAATCCACCTATAGGTGGACAGCAAACTAATGGAACATCTACAGATACGCTAAAGTCACGGAGGAACAAAAAATGTAATATACTAAAAGGTACACAAATCTCAAGTTTTTATTTTTTACGTGAGCTGATTTCCAGATAACGTGGAATGATGACGTCAGCAAAACGTATCAATTTCCTTTAATCACAAATCTTTCAGAAGAGAATCTTCTCACATCGAGAACACACAGTTTTTGAAGTTCAGCCTTGAGGTTCTTCTCCTTCTGCTTTAGTCTTGAGTTTGAGGCTAGCGAAGCAACAGGTAGCCATGTGCCAAATCAGACCAGAGTAGACTTTATCAGAGCAGATTAGATCAGATTAGACCATATCAGAGCCGATCAGATTAAACAAGACCATATGAAAACACATCAAATCAGACCAGATTAGACCATATCAAAGCAGATACAACCAGAGCACACCTGACAAGATCAGATTAGACCAGACTAGAACTGAACAGAACGAAATAGATCAGATTAGACAAGATAAGACCAGATCAGATCAGATCAGATAAATAAGTGATCCGATGATGAGACTAGGCCATGTTAGAACAGACAACATCAGACCAGACCAGAATAGATCATTTCAAAGCTGAAAACATAAAATCAGACCAGACTAGGCCATATCAGGAAAGATTAGAGCAGATTAGACCATATCAAAGCAGATCAGACCAGACTAGACCATCTCAGAGCTGGTAACATCAAGTCACACCAGACTAGACCATATCAGAACCAAACAGACAGTGGTTTACAAATGGCTTATGGATTTGTTGAAGAGAAAGCAGGTCATGTAGAACATCCTGTGTGTGTGTGTGTGTGTGTGTGTGTGTGTGTGTGTGTGTTTTAGATTCCTGTCACTTGTGGAAAACTTTTAAACTCCTGCCATGTTTCTTGCTCACACACATCTGACTGTAGCTCAGTTCCTCATTAACACACCCCTCAGGAGAAGAGAACGGATTTATATGGTGGTCATGGTCGTGATGTTACGGAGACGTTACAGATGAAGCTGGAGTGAGATGAGCTGGAGATGTGAAATCTCATGCTGTATTATAGTTCTGCACCTCGTTGTTCTGAACATGAGAACTTCCACCACACGGAATGTGCAGAGTCAATAATCATTAACTCTGTGTTTGTTTTTTTGGGGGAAGTTTAACTGGGTTTTATTTTCAGTGTGTGTTTGTGTACAGTTTAAAATGGACTGAAAACGGACTGATTTATTCTCACAGGGTTTCAGGATTTATCCAGTGTTCACCCGTCCAGTATCAGGTCTTTAATCCTGCGCGACAAATCGAATTGTTTCAGGGGAGAAACCAGTAGAATAGGAGTTTCATGAGTGATAAGGAGCGTATACTGTACACACACACACACACACACACACACACACACACACACACACATACGCACATTCGCACACACGCGCACACACATACGCACACACGCACACACACACACACAAATTTCTTATGCCACATTGTTACTTTTTCCCCTCATTTCTTTTTCTCTTTACTGTTTAATATTGTTTAATGTTGAATATTTGCCTGTAGTTTGCTGTAGTTTGTAGTTTCTTGCAATAAACTACATAAAGTTGTTGACCCCTTGAGAGCTTCTTACGTTGGTTTAAGATCTGCTTATTGACTCGTGCAGCGGCTCTGGTTAATTTGTTTCTTTCCTCAGCTTTGAAGGCTTGATTTTCTCCTATAGACAGCTCTCTGGTCTTCATGTTGGTTTATCCGTTTTAACAGCTAATGCAGTCTTTACAGGTGAAAACTAGGCTGAAACTAGAAGACATTCAGAGATGTTCAATGGAATCTTAAGCAAGGCTTTTAACCCTCTCGGCTTTTGGAGCCCTGTGTCATGCCTGATAAAGCAATCCGACCTGATCTGATCTGATCTTACCCCAAATTCATGGGATATATGTCTCAAATCTGTGATGTGTGTGGCATATACAGGCTTCTTCTTGTATGAGTGTGTTTATAGGTGAAAAAGTGAACACTATAGCAAAACTCCAGATAACATCCACATTAAATATTAGCAGCATTAACTATCTATAAGTAATGTGGAGTAAAGGTCAGCTAGCAGGCTGCATGAAGGTTGGAAAAGTGTGTGTGTGTGTGTGTGTGTGTGTGTGTGTGTGTGTGTGTGTTGGAGGTCATCCTTAGGTTAGGGAATTTGTTAAATCATTACTCAGGCACTTAAATCTGTAAAGCTAACACAGATCTACAGCATTTCTCTCATGAGTCGTCCGTTTTTATGGCAGTGTTGGACCTTATTCAAACCAATCAGTGTGAGTTATGGAATTGAAATGCACTGTAAACACATAGTTGTGATCCATCATGGTGGTTGATCAGGAACACCTGTGTCTGATGAGGCTCTTAAAGAAAGCTACAGACTTCATTATACTTGTGAATACAACAAGGAAACAATATGGCTGCCACATGTATCTTGCAGTTGTTTATGTGTAAATAGTAGGGTCAGTATTGCATCACGTTACACAATAAACAAACAAACTACACTAGAAAAACAATGTAAATATATGAAATAAATGCATTATTTATGAAGAGACATGAACATGTGAAGTGATCTATCAGTACGATAATTACACCCAGTGAGATTTCTTAAAATAAGAAAACATCTAGGCTTTGGAAAAGAACTAAATGTCTTAAAATGAGCATTAAATCACTTATTCCTAGCCGTCGATTTAGTCAATTAAAACCAGAGATGAAGAGAATTTCTCTTTATTTAAGAATCATTAATATATATTAAAATGAGACAAAACATTTAACCTAAAAATAACTATTACTAATAAAATCAAGATCACACACATGCATATTGTCAACAATTATTTATTCAAATTAACACTGTCTTGTAACACGCAGTAGCTACGATGCAAAAACAAAGCCAAATCATTAGTTTCTGCTTCTCAAAATACTCTTAATTCTCAACATAAAACATTATTGAATGGATTTTCTCAGAACTGAACACTGAAAAATATTCAACATGAGAAACTGAAATCAAACTACAGAACAACTTAGTAAAAAGTTAGTTAAATTATACTAATGAACAAGTCTTAAGTGTGATTATTGAGCATTTTTACTGGGCAACATTAAAACCAGTTATTACAGCTAAAATAAAGTCTTCAAATATGCAAAGCCTCAAATGATTTAGCTCAATTTGCAGATTAAATATCTAACTTTAAGCTTTACTAACTAAGTAAGTAAAACAATATAATTAATATTAAAACAATCATTACAATCTTACACAATCTGCTCTTCAAATAAGATCAATATGATTTTTATAGCTAGAAATAAGATTGTAAGCTTTGACTAGATGACGATTTTTTGCAGTGTAACACTGAGTAAAAAGACATGCGTTTGAACATTTTATCCACCAGTGGTGGATGAAGTACACAAACTATGTAGTTAAATTAGAGATACAGTAGGTAAAATGTGACTCCAGTAAAAGTAAAAATGTTCCTTTTAAACTTTTTACTTTTCCAAAGTATCCAAAGTACTGATTTATTATAACTATAATGTTTATCACAAGACTCTTCACTTAATCACCTCAGTTGATGTGAAAAGACTCGAATGTGACTCTCAGCACACTGATCTATCACTGATTGATTTCTATTACAATGATCATGAACCCAAAACCTTCTTTTCTACTACTTTAAAAAAAAATAGGCCTAAATGTAGTTATTAATTGTAGTGTAAAGTAAAATATTTGACTTTGAAATGTAGTGAAGTTACAGTAAAACTCTTACCAAATGGAAACACTTCAGTAAAATACAGATACATGCAAAAGCTGCTTAAGTACTGTTCTAGAATGTCCTCTAGATAGAAAATTGGACTAAATATTAGTCATAAATCTTAGTAAGTAGAGCTGCTTATCATTCAGCTCAGTTAGCAGTGGTGTTTCTTGCTTAAATGCCACTCCATGGCCCAACCCCCCAAAAAAAATTAACCAATAACAATCTGCACAGGTCTTCAGTTCTCCCACTGGACACCCCTTAAGGCTCAGCTGACCTCAAGCAACCCCGGCCCCTCCTTTCCAAATGTTTCCCATCTGCCCATTCCTAAATCCAGCACTGTCTGTTAGAGTCAGATGCTGCATGCAGGCTCCTACAGGTGGACTCGTCCAGACTCGTTTTTTAGAAGCTACCAGTGTTTAATCTGTACTTCAGTATAATTTGATTATGCAAGGTGAAGCAAATTGTATAAATCAATAACTGTATAAAAAATAATAAATACAGATAGCAAGTTGACAACCATGTTTAAAAATTCATATAAAGATATAAACATGTAGAATATATAATTAATTTAATTTTGTATAATAATTGAATGCTATATGCATAAATTAAATATACAAACCTTGAAAACCAGCATTTGAACGTAGTAAAGCCGCAGTAAATGACGTATGAAAACAGATAAGTTATTTTTGTAGTAAACAAATGCTATAAAAAGAGAATGAAATGGAGAAATGCAACAAGCTAAAATACTTGATTTAAAAAAAGGAAAAAATATGCATCAGTGTATAAATGCATAATTATTCCATAAAAAAAACACAACAGTGACTATAAATGTGATCAGTTACTGCTGCTGTTCTGTTATTCAACTGCTTTTAGATTTAGTGTTTGTTCGCCCCGTCTTAAAGTCATTAGTGTTGCACAGGTCAGGTGACTCTTAGTGTCTCAACGCCGGATAAATGTGGAGGTTTGTGTTATGAAGGACATCCAGTGTAAAACATGTGCCAAATCAAATATACAGATCAGGAATCAGAATTTCATAGCGGATCGATCGAGTCCCGGGTTACCAACAACCACCACAGGTATCATTAACAACAGGGTACCGGTGGAAATTGTGCTACTGTTGGCTGAAGGAGGAGAAGGAGAGGAGGAAGACGTCTACAGAGACAGCAGGAAAAGGAGCAGTGTAGGAGAGTAGAGGTTCGGGTTGGTACTTTAAATGTTGGTACTATGACGGGTAAAGGGAGAGAGGGAGCTGATATGATAGAGAGGAGAAAGGTAGAGATGTTGTGTGTTCAGGAGAACAAGTGGAAAAAGAGTAAGAGCAGGAACATTGAAGGTGTTTAAACTGTTTTATCATGGTGTAGATGGAAAGAGAAATGGTGTTGGGGGATTCTGAAGGAAGAGTACAGTAAGAATGTAGTGGAGGTGAAGAGAGGTTCTGATAGGGTGATGAACGTGAAGCTGGAAGTTGAAGGGGTGATGATAAATGTCATCAGTGCTTATGCTCCACAAGTGGGTTGTGAGATGGAGGAGAAGAAAAAATTCTGGAGTGAGTTAGATGAAGTGGTAGAAGGTGAACCTAGGAATGAAAGATTGGTGATTAGAGCAGATTTCAGTGGGACTATATTCTATGTAGGAGATGCAACCTAAAGGAGATTGGAGACCCTAAGGTGTTGGCAGGGGACAGTGTAGCTAGACAGCATTGGATGGTGGTCTGTAGGACGACTTTGGAGGTGAAGAGGAAGAGAAGGAGGAGGATAGTGAGGACTGAAAAAGGAAAAGACATATGAGGAGCTGTAGGAGAAGTTGGACACGAAGGAAGAAGAAAAGGATTTGTAGCGATTGGCCAGGCAGAGGAACCGAGCTGGGAAGGATGTGCTGCAAGTTAGAGCAATAAAGGATGGAAATATGTTGACTAGTGAGGAGAGTGTGTTAAGATGTAGGGAGTATTTTGAGCAGCTGATGAACGAGGAAAATGGGAGAGAAGGTTTTATGATGTAGAGATCATGCAGGAAGTGGATAGGATTAGTAAGGAGGAAGTGAGGACCAGATGGAGATGTTTAGGAGAGATGGCAGTGGAGTTTTTAACCAGATGAACCTTAGGAATGAAGAAGGAGTGTGCTGGTACAGATCTTTAAGAATAAGGGAGATGTGCAGACCTGCAGTAACTACAGGGGAATTAAGTTGATCAGTCACACCATGAAGTTATGGGAAAGAGTAGTGGAAGCCAGGCTGAGAGAAGAGGTGACCATCTGTGAGCAACAGTATGGTTTTATTCCGGGGAAGAGCACCACAGATGCCTTATTTGCTTTGAAAATGTTGATGGAGAAGTATAGAGAAGGACAGAAGGAGCTGCATTGTGTGTTTGTGGATTTAGAGAAAGTGTACGACAGGGTGGAGAGAGGAATTGTGGTATTGTATGAGGAAGTCTGGTGTGTCAGAGAAGTATGTGAGGGTGGTGCAGGATATGTATGAGGACAGTGTGACAGCAGTGAAGTGTGCAGTAGGAACGACAGACTGGTTCAAGATGGAGGTTGGACTGCATCAAGGATCGGCCCTGAGCCCTTTCCTGTTTGCAGTGGTGATGGACAGGTTGACGGACGAGGTCAGACAGGAGTCTCCCTGGACTATGATGTTTGTGGATGATATTGTGATTTGTGGTGAGAGTAGGGAGCAGGTGGAGAAGAGCCTGGAGAGGTGGAGGTACATGCTAAAGAGAAGGGGAATGAAAGTCAGTAGGAGTAAGACAGAGTACATGTGTGTGAATGAGTGGAAGGACAGTGGAGTGGTGCGGTTGCTGGGAGAAGAGGTGGAGAAGGTGGAGGAGTTCAGGTACCTGGGGTCAACAGTGCAAAGTAATGGAGAGTGTGTTAGAGAAGTAAAGAAAAGAGTGCAGGCAGGGTGGAGTGGGTGGAGAAGAGTGATAGCAGGAGTGATTTGTGATAGAAGAGTATCTGTGAGAATGAAAGGGAAAGTTTAAAGGACTGTGGTGAGACCTGAGATGTTGTATGGTTTAGAGACAGTGGCATTGAGTAAAAGACAGGAGGTGGAGCTGGAGGTAGCAGAGCTGAAGATGTTGAGATGTTCGTTGGGAGTGACGACGATGGAGAGGATTAGAAATGAGTTTATTAGAGGGACAGCGCATGTAGGACATTTTGAAGACAAGGTGAGGGAGGTGAGATTGAGATGGTTTGGACATGTGCAGAGGAGGGATATGGGGTATATCAGTAGGAGAATGCTGAGGATGGAGACACCAGAAAGGAGGAAAAGAGAAAGACCAAGGAGGAGGTTTATGGATGTGGTGAGGGAAGACATGCAGGTAGTTAATTTGAAAGAGGCAGATGGAAGAAGATAAAGGAAAGAAGAAGTAAGGGAGAAAAAAAAGAAGAAAGGTAAAGGGAGCAGCTAAAAAAAAGAAAAAGAAGAAGAAGACTTTGTTGCGAGTGAGCTGATTGCGCAACCTGATGCTCGCGAGTCACAACAGAACAGGTCCAGTGCACAATAGCAGTTTACACAATAGCACCTCATTAAACAATATGATTTTCACATGATGAGGATTATACAGTTTCTTCTCACCGTGCTGATGTTCCACCTTTATCCGTGACACCAGCATGTTTTCTTTTCACATGCTCATGCATCACTGTGGTACTTCCAGCCCACACAAACTCCGGTTTGCATTACTTCAAGGTTACAGTGTTCTTTATTGCTTTTAATATAAAATGCTCCCATGCCTTGGATGACTTGAACCTCAAACTTTTTCCTGCTGCCGGTTGACCCTGTACTCTCGTACTCTCTCATACTAAACCGTAACCTGAGCAGCTCAACTAATCGATAATGGCATTCGTAGACAATGAATTGCATTATTGATTATCATTATCTTTGATTTTATTGATTAGTTGTTGCAGCCCTAGCCAAGACACAATTTTCTTGGTTCTCCTCACAAGGGCGTTGCCACACATGCTGGACACCATCTGAGCCAATCAAGTTTATCTCAGTCTCATCAGACCACAGGACATGGTTCCAGGAATCCATGCTCTTGAACAGGTTCTCCAGCAAACCTTGTGAGGGTTTTCTTGTGAGCAGCTTCAGAAGAGGCTTCTTCTGGGACGACGGCCTGCAAACTGACTTGTTGCGGTGTGTGTACGGTCTGAGCACTGACAAGTGGACCTTCTGCAACCTCTAAAGCAGTGCTGTAGCACTCATGCGCCAGATTGTAACTGCTCTTATACACGATACACAAAAGCAGTCAAGCTGTCAAGCAGCAAAAACATAAACATGATGAATAGAACATGTGGATTTACATGTTTACACCACGTTCAGCTGTTATCACTGAGGGTCCCTTGAGAAGACACTGAAATGGCTGCTGACATGTGAGGGGTGCACTTACTTTTGTGAGATACTGTATATTTGAATATATTGATATTAGATTTGTATATATATATTGTTTTGCACTTTTGGTTAGATGCTAACTGCATTTCACTGGTGCTTTAGTTGTACTCTACACAACAACAACAAAGTTGAATCTAATCTAATCTAATCTAATCATGTTTGAAACTAGGTGAATAATGACACAGTCACAGTCTCTCATCTCAATATTTTAATTGTAAATGTTGGTCTCAGTGATGAAACTGTAAACTTTTCTGCACGTTTTCCTTTTGAGATATTTAATCGGATCTAATCCAGCGTTTGAAAAGTAAAGTGTGAGATACTCAGGCACGCTAACACACAGGCATGTGGATCTTCTGAAGCGAACAGATTTATGTGCTGTAAACTTAGCTTCTTGCCTGAGCTCTTTTTTTCATCACAATAGCTTAGAATCTGGACAGGTATTTAATTATGCCTTTAGAAGTGCAGGAAATAGGAGCCGTGGTGCTGGAGGAGGAGGTGGTGCTGGTTGTGGTGGTGGAGCAGGATGGATGTATGGATGGATGGATGGATGGTTTTCTCAGAATATGCAGGTGAGAAGGTTTCACATTTCCACAGAGGTCACAGTCTAGGAATTTCACGTGTTTCCTGAACAAGGCTCACACACAGGTATGTTACAAAATAAGGAAGGAAGGAGGATTTGACACTTTACACACACACACACACACACACACACACACACACACACACACACACACACACACACACACACACACACACAGTTAATTCAGGATTCATGAAATCATTTTTCGCTTTAGAGAAAATTATACACCATATGAGGTTGTCGAAGAGTCGAAGACACACAGTGCTGTAGGATTTATTTGGAAGCAGCATGACATTTTCCCATCACTTGAACTAGGAGACCCAAAACCTGTTCCACCATGAAATGCCTCTGTGCATGAAGCCAGCTCCATGAAAATCTGCTTTAAATGGGGATGTTGGAGTGGAAGATCTCCTGATATAGAGCTCCAACCCTATTAAACACTTTTGGTCTCCTCACCTCACCTACATCAGTACTGACTTTACTAACACTCTTGTAGGTGAATGAAATCTAGTGGAACATCTTCCCAGAACAGTGCAGCTTAATATAACAGCAAATGGAGACTACATATGGAATGTTCATATGCTCAGGTGTCCACAAACCTCTGCCCACACAATGTACTGTAACTATCGTTTGCTCAGATATTAGTGTGTAAGTGTGATCAAATTTTCAGCAAATGTTTTTAAAGTGTTTCATATACAGTGTGTGTGTGTGTGTGTGTGTGTGTGATAAAAGAATGGCCTTACACACTGTGTGTTTCAGTGTTCAGTGTGTTTTTGCGTTACACAATGAGACGTGTGACTTCGCACATGTTTTGCGATGCCGGGCGTGTTTCCGTTTAAACCAGAGGAGGAAGGAAGGAGTAAGGAGCAGCAGGAAAAGGAACCAATGCTACAGCTCGCGCACACACACAAACACACACACATACACGCACGCACGCACGCGCACACACACACACACACACACACACACACATACACGCACACACACACACACACACATAAACGCACACACATACATACACAAATGCACACACAAAAATGAACACAAACATTTACTGTGGCTTATCAATAGCAGGAAAGGGAGGAGAAGACAGAGAGAGAATAGAGGGAAACAAGCACAGCAATAACAAATCAACCATAGTGAGGGAGGGGGGAATGAAGGAGTGAGTAAGTAAGGGAGAAAAGGAGTAAATGAGGGAGTGAGTAAATGAGGGAGTGAATAAGTAAATGAGAGTAAATGAGTGAGTGAGGGAGTGAATGAGAGTAAATTAGGGTGAATGAAAGAGTGAGGGAGTGGATAAATGAGAGTAAATTAAGGAGTGAGGGAGTGGATGATTGAAGGAGTGGATGAGTGAGGGAGTGGATGAGTGAATGAGTGAGGGAGTGAATGAGTAAATGAGTGAGGGAGTGAATTAGAGAGTGAATGAGTAAATGAGTGAGGGAGTGAATGGGTGAATGAGTGAGGGAGTGAATGAGTGAGGGAGTGAATGAGTAAATGAGTGAGGGAGTGAATGAGTGAGGGAGTGAATGAGTAAATGAGTGAGGGAGTGAATGAGTAAATGAGTGAGGGAGTGAATGAGTGAGGGAGTGAATGAGTAAATGAGTGAGGGAGTGAATGGGTAAATGTGTGAGGGAGTGAATGAGTGAGGGAGTGAATAAGTGAGGGAGTGAATGGGTAAATGAGTGAGGGAGTGAATGAGTGAGGGAGTGAATGAGTAATTGAGTGAGGGAGTAAGTGGGTAAATGAGTGAGGGAGTAAATGAGTAAATGAGTGAGGGAGTGAATGGGTGAATGAGTGAGGGAGTGAATGAGTAAATGAGTGAGGGAGTGAATGAGTGAGGGAGTGAATGAGTGAGGGAGTGAATGGGTGAATGAGTGAGGGAGTGAATGAGTAAGGGAGTGAATGAGTGAGGGAGTGAATGAGTAAATGAGTGAGGGAGTGAATGAGTGAGGGAGTGAATGGGTGAATGAGTGAGGGAGTGAATGAGTAAATGAGTGAGGGAGTGAATGAGTAAATGTGTGAGGGAGTGAATGAGTGAGGGAGTGAATGAGTGAGGGAGTGAATGAGTGATGGAGATTATTTAATATTCTTGTATGTAGATTATGCCACTGAGGTTGCCAGATGTTTGTATTAGAAGCATTTAATATTGTTATAATAGTAATAGTGTAATTTGTTTATCTTTGCTATGAAATGAAACATATTCTAACACTAAAACAAAAGAAAATATAAATCTAAAGACTAATATGATGAGAAACGGGAACACGGAAAGGGTTAAAATAAACTGGAGCTTGGTGTGATGTGGAATCTTGATCTGCCCCCTGCTGGTGTGGAAGTGAACCACATGCTCCGTGTCACTGCACTCGGGGTCACATACAGCAGGGCAGGTTTTTATTGTGATTGTGTTTAGAAGGATGTGAGACTCGTTTCTCCACCAGAATTCCAGCTCAGATAGAAAAAATCCATCTGTCTGAAAGAAATCCAACTATCACACAAACATCTGTGAAATCTGAAGAGACTTGAGTGTGTTTCTCTCACACTCACACACACACACACACACACACACACACACACACACTGCAAGCTGGTGAGCTCATCGGCTGTTGCCATCACGTTGCCCTGGTTACGACTGCTGTTGTAGCTTAGAGAGAAGATGGCTGTGTGTATGTTCTTGTTCAAGTTTCTTTTGATTGCAGTTTTCACAACAGACTTTGTCTCAAAGCAGCTTTACAGCATTTAATAGTTAAAGTGATTAATGTGTGTTTATCCCTGATGATGAAGACTGGGGCGACTGTGGTGAAGGAAAAACTCTGAGAAAGAAACTTTGAGAGGAACCAGACTCAAAAGGGGAACCCATCCTCATTTGGGTGACATCAAGAGTGTGATTATAGTGAACATGAGCACTGGAGTGTGTGATTGAGTGATGATCTTTCTACAGTCTTTTACAGTCAGATGAAGTTGTGGAACTAGGAGCTACTGAGCAACTCATAAAATAGCTCAACATTTGTGATCATCACAGATCCAACACCTGCTTCTCCATGCCAGAGCCTTTAAACACTCCAGGAGGTCCAATGTCACAACTCCACATGAAGTGGTATCTATTTGGCACTGGTACGTCTCTGGATGGTTCGGGATGTTTGCGAGTTCGGCATCTACTTCTTTAAAGTCCATAATCTTCATGAGGTGGGACGTGACTGGAGCTGGCCAAACCTCAGGATGCCTCGGGATGGGGAGAGAAAGAGAAGCAGTGGAGAGAAATTAGCGTAGCTGCTGTTCATGATATTAACAGCACAAGTTGATAATGTGATGTGATCAGATGTTCTGGAGCACAAGGTTGTGATGTGATGTGTGTGATGTGTGTTATGTGTAGG
Organism: Silurus aristotelis; assembly: GCF_946808225.1. Taxonomy (NCBI): domain Eukaryota; kingdom Metazoa; phylum Chordata; class Actinopteri; order Siluriformes; family Siluridae; genus Silurus; species Silurus aristotelis. The sequence goes on along the minus strand of NC_139577.1, from coordinate 34,243,263 downwards.
CTTTGCTTAAAACATACGTCTTTTATCTACACTTAAACTGGGAGAGTGTATCTGAGCCCAGAACACTGTCAGGAAGACTATTCCAGAGTTTAGGAGCTAAATGTGAAAATGCTCTACCGCCTTTAGTGGACTTTGCTCTTCTAGGAACTACTAGAAGTCCAGAGTTTTGAGATCTCAGGGAGCGTGACGGATTGTAGCATGTTAGAAGACTGGAGAGATACATGGAGATAAACCATTTAGTGTTTTATAAGTAAGTAGCAGTAGTTTGTAGTCTATTCTAAACTTAACAGGAAGCCAGTGTAGGGATGAGAAGATTGGAGTTATATGGTGATATTTTCTCCACCTTGTGAGAACTCTGACTGCTGCATTCTGAACAAACTGAAGCTTGTTTATTAATGACGCAGGACATCCACCTAGTAATGCATTACAGTAGTCTATTCTAGAGGTCATGAACGCATGGACGAGCTTCTCTGCATCAGATATAGATAACATGTTTCTTAGCTTAGAAATATTTCTAGGTTGAAAGAAGGCTGTTTTTGTAACTTGGTTGATATGATATTTAAAAGATAAGTTGCTCTAAAATAACTCCCAGGTCTTTTACTGTTGAACTTGTAGTTACAGAACAACCGTCTAAATGCAGGTTGAAATGCTGGAGCTTCTGTGTACTGGTTTTTGGGCCGATGAGCAAAATCTCCGTCTTATCAGAATTTAATAGTAGAAAGTTATGAGTCATTCAGACTTTTAATTCATTAATACACTCAGTTATCCGAGCCAACTGAGATGTTTCACGTGTGTGTGTGTGTGTGTGTGTGTGTGTGTGTGTGTGTGTTTTACTTATTTTTTGTATGAATGAACCTCCCTTAATGTCTGCCTCTCTGTGTGTCTTTTTCTTTGTCTACCTGTCTCACTCTATTTTTCTCTCTCCCTCTCTTTGTCTCTGTCTACCTGTCTCACTTTTTTTTATGTAGCTGTTTCCTTCCTGTCTCATGTTCTCACATTTCCTCTCTTCCTGTTTTACTCCCTTTTTATTTCCCCTTCTATTTTTGCTGTCTTCCTATCTATCTGCCTGTCTGTCTGTCTGTCTGTCTTTCTCTCTGTCCACCTGTATCAATTTTATTATTTCTTTCTTTCTCTCTCTGTCTGTCTTGTTTTGTGCCTCTATTTTTCTGTCTGTTTCTTTCTCTGTCTACCTTTCTCTCTTTCTTTCTCTATCTTTTGCTGTCTGTCCTTGTCTTTCTGTTGGTCTGTTTTGCATTGTCTCATTATCTTTATGTCCCTGTGTGTATGTCCATTTGTCTGTTTTGTCTGGTTTTGTTTCTCTCTGTCTGCATTGTGCCATATTAGAGTTTACCAGACAGACAGACAGACAGACAGACAGACAGACAGACAGACAGACAGACAGACAGACGATAGATAGACAGACAGACAGACAGACAGACAGACAGACAGACAGACAGACAGACAGACAGACAGACAGACAGACAGATAGATAGATAGATAGATAGATAGATAGATAGATAGATAGATAGATAGATAGATAGATAGATAGATAGAACAACAAGCACCGTCAGAAATAAAAGGCCCAAACTGCAGTTTTTAAGTCCCCTTATAATATATAATAATTATTATAGCACCCCCTGCAGTGGGGTTTATAATGTGGTCCCCTTGCTGTAGTGCACTGTTCAGTGTGTCTTAATGCTCTAACAGAATAAAACACAGTGTAGTGAACTTACTGCATGTGGTGTAACTCTGTACGCTACTTTGTGTGTTTAATGAGAATAAATGTTAATAAATGGGTGAATATCGTGTATATTTGAGAGGAATTCAGAGCTGTAGTAGACGCTCTCGGACACCAGGTGGCAGTGCAGCGCTGAGAATGAACACCGTAGCAATGCAGCGCCACAAATTAAACTCCTTTCATTCCCACTTGGTCTGAATAGTTGTCAGGTCAAATACTGTTAGATGACGTCAATACAAAAGACACTAGAAAGTCAGGTAGTGATGTAGATGAGATGAGGAGGTTCCTGGGGTGCAGTCAGTGTTCACATTCATCCCAAAGGTGTTCAAGGATTGGTGCTCTATAGCAGGAGATCTTGCACAGCCAACCCATGTAAAGCAGATCATGGAGCTGGTTTTGTGCACAGGGGCATTGTAATGATGGAACAGGTTTGGGTCTCCTAGTTCATGTGAAGGGAAAATTTAATGCTACAACATCAAAAGACGTCTGATACAATTGTGCGTCTCCAATATTGTGGTAACAGTTGGTGCAGAAACACACATGACTGGAAAACGTCCAGAAGAATACAATAATGTTATTGATCAGTATAACCTTAGAGTCAGAATACTTGTACAGACTGAAATCCCTTCAGGACAGAAGGAATAAATAGAAAATGTAATAATGGAAAATTATACAACATATAATAAAAAATGGCACATTTGTGGATTAATGTGTGGATTAATACTGCTGATCCAGACAGGTTTCTAAAAGCCCAGGACTTTCATGGAATTCAAACACAACTCCTGCGTCCTGCTGCGAGGCTGATGTTTTTTTTTTAATCATATATCATATAATTCAGAAACACTTGATGATTAATGGCTCAACAGTGTGTGAAGTCGGTCAGAAGAAACCAGAGAGAGTTGATAAAGCATTTTCTTGTATATGGATGCTGGATTGGACAGCGACTGCATTTCAGTGCGTCACGGATGCAGCACACTTCTGAATCACAGCAGCATTTCATTCTTTTTTGTTTTACTTTTTTTTCCTTACCAATTTTCTTCCATGGGTTGGAGGAGGGTGACGACTAAGACATTGTTGGATCTGCTGCTCATGCTCCATCACAGGGTTGCGTAACACGCTCAGATGAAAGTGCTATCTGCACTCTTTCACATACATGAGTTTTCAGATGCCTGTGATTGGCTGGTGTCACTGTGATTGACTGGGGTTATTGAGGTGATCAGCTGATGGAGACTCGAGTATAACACTAAATAGCCATTGCAGGCCACTGTCATAAATTGTTTCTCTTAATTACAGTCCAAATCCATTGTCATGCTTCTGGAGGTGTAATCAATGCGAGACTGAATTAATAAATACATAAATAAATACATAAATAAATATCTAGACATACATCTAATCAGACAATGACAGTTAAGGGTTGGGGAGGGGTGTGTGATCATTTTGTTTAGTTCTAGTGCAAAGTGCGATTCTTCCTCTTTCACAGAACACAGAGCTTCCACACAGCCTCAAACATCTTCAGATCCCCCATACACTTAGAAAAATTCAAATCAACCAAAAAGCTTGGAGAAGATCCCGATTGCGTCATAGTCAGCATTTTGTGTTATTTTGTTTTCCTGCTCAGGTATGTGGCCATTTTCTCCTGCCAAAAATAAAATGAATCAGTTGGCACATGAACCTGTTTCTCCTGACGTACTTAAAACCAAGAATAAAACACTGAAGAGTAAAATCACATTAAAGGAACTTAAAATACGTTTTAAAAGCACAAACAGTGACTGTAGTCTGGAGCAGTGAGTCAAATTGTGAAAAACAGTTTCTCTCTGTGAACAGAACGGACCGTCCTGTAGAACATCAGGGTTTAAAATACAAATAAAAGAGTTCACAGAGAGGATGCAGTGTAAAATCCTCCACTGGAGGTCGGCTTTTTTGGTTAACGGTGGTTTGTACAGTGTCTCCACTCTGGTTTAATATCATCACTAAAACAAAAAACATTTCTCCCCTAGGGGTCCACCCTCCCACTCAGTTTATTCTTATTTAGTCAAGTCAAGTCAAGTCAAGTTTATTTGTATAGCGCTTTTCACAACAGACATTGTCTCAAAGCAGCTTTACAGAAATCAACAGTCAAGGTGAACGGTGTGCATTTATCCCTGATGAGCAGCCTTGGAGACTCTGGCAAGGAAAAACTCCCTTAGATGTTATGAGGAAGAAACCTTGAGAGGGACCAGACTCAAAAGAGGAACCCATCCTCATTTGGGTGACATCAAGAGTTTGATCATAAATCTTTTACCAATACAGAACACTGGAGAGTGAGAACTAACATGAGTACTGGAGTATAAGATTATAAGTAAATGTTCTTTCTACAGTCTTTGGTATAAAAATAGGAGCTACTGAGCATAGGAGCACAACATTTGTGATCACAGATCCAGCAACAGCTTCTCCATGCCAGAGCCTTTAAACACTCCAGGAGGTCCAATGTCAAAACTCCACACATGTAGTGGGATCCAATTGGCACTGGTACGTCTCTAGATGGTTCAGGATGTTTGGGAGTTTGGCATCTACTTCTTTAAAGTCCATAATCTTCACGAGGTGGGACATGACTGGAGCTGGCCAAACCTCGGGATGGGGAGAGAAAGAGAAGCTGTGGAGAGCAATTAGCGTAGCTGCTGTTCATGATATTAACAGCACAAGTTGATAATGTGATGTGATCAGATGTTCTGGAGCACAAGGTTATGATGTGATGTGTGTTATGTGTAGGCTTTGCTAAATAGATATGTTTTTAATCTGCACTTAAACTGGGTGAGTGTGTCTGAGCCCCGAACACTGTCAGGAAGACTATTCCAGAGTTTGTGAGCTAAATGTGAGAATGTTCTACCACCTTTAGTGGACTTTGCTATTCTAGGAAATACTAGAAGCCCAGAGTTTTGAGATCTCAGGGAGCATGATGGATTGAAGCGTGTTAAAAGACTGGAAAAATACATGGGAGCCAAACCATTAAGTGCTTTATAAGTGAGTAGCAGTAGTTTGTAGTCTATTTAAAACAGGAAGCCAATGTAGGGACGATAAGATTGGGGTTATGTGATCATATTTTCTTGAACTAGTAAGAACTCTTGCTGCCACATTCTGAACTACCTGAAGCTTGTTTATTAATGATGCAGGACATCCACCTAGTAATGCATTTAAAACCTTAAAACAGGCCCTGTAGAGCAGCTTTCCCGTCACTGTCCCAAAGTCCATCTCCCCTTCACCCCTGCACTCCAGGAGGGTGCCTCCATACCCGTCGAGGTCAGGAGCGATGTCCAGCTGGGGAAAGGGTTCCTCCTCTGCAGGAATGCTTTCACCGATTTTGTAGTGCTTCAGCTGAACACACTCCTCTGCTGTTAGTGTGGACCTCCAGAGATGTAGGAGCTGGTTAGTGATGCACAGGGACCAGAGTCCTATACATGCTGCCAGGTCATTCCCTCGTGACAGGTCTGTCCATGCAATGTTCACCATCTCCCGGAGTGTGATGATCTTTGAGGAGATCAGAGCTCTGGACAGTGTGGGGGTGGTCGCACTGGAGATGTCCAGACGACTCTCATAGACCAGTGGCTCCTCCAGCAGCCAGTGTAGTTGTCTAGCCAGTGTAGTATTTGCAACCAGTGGACGTTTGCAAATAGTGGGAGGACTGGGACTGGACAGAACTTTTTTTTTAATGGACACAAGCACACTGGATGTTTCCAGATTAACAGTCTTTTACTGCGGCCAGGGGCTCCTCCAGCAGCCAGTGTAGAAAACTACACCTGGGCCTGGTTAGGAGTCTCTGGATAAACGGGAGGTGAAAGGCTGCAGCTCTGCTGGTGAGATGAACCAGCCCCTGCTCCCCTTCCCCCTTGGGCAGATAGAGGACAGTCTGAGGAATCCAGTGCAGACCATCCCAGAACAAGTCCACAAGCAGATACAATCTCGAAGTCTCTTATTAAATTAAAACATCTACCTCAGTTTTGGACCCCACCGTTACAGGCAAGTTGTCTGCATATGCTGACAGGTAAAGTGAAGCATTAGCGTGTGTGATATTAAAACCAGAAAGATGATTTCTTAGATTGATTAAAAGAGGTTTAATAGCTAGAGTGTACAACATTCCTGACAGTGTACAGCCCTGCCTGATCCCTCTGTACACTTTAAAATGGGCACATAAACCACCGTTGACCTTCAATACACTCTCAATTTCACTGTACAACACCCTGATCATGGCTATAAAACCAGGGTTGAACCAAAAGCTTTTCAGCACCTTCCACAAGTATTCATGCTTTACCCGGTCAAAAGCCTTTTCCTGGTCTGGAGAATCAGACCAGTCTTCAAGCCAAATAGCCTGGAGATGTCCAAAATGTCATGAATTAAGTACATGTTATCAAAGATCTACATGCCAGGCACACAGCACGTCTGGTCATGGTGAATGATCTCCATCACCTTCGTCAGTCTCGATGCTAATGCTTTTGACAGCAGTTTGCAGTCAGTGCACAGTAGTGACACTGGGCGCCAGTTCTTCAGGAGGGTCAGGTCTCCCTTTTTCGGCAGCAAGGTCAGTATGGCTCTCCTGCAGCTCGATAGTTGATGACCTCCCATCACAATGTCCCTTAGAACCTTCAGCAGAACATCCAGCATGTCCTGCCCTATTACTGCCCAGAATGCCTTGAAAAACTCCACAAGGTGACCATTTATACCGGGCGCCCGCCCAATCTCAATGCTTTGTCACATCCCACCACTGCTGTAGGGAGTTAAAAGCTGCCTTCTCTAGTTTTAAAAATTTTCTTTCGGCTTCTCCCGTTAGGGGTTGCCACAGCAGATCATCCGCATGTTTGATTTAGCACATGTTTTTACGCTGGATGCCCTTCCTAACGCAACCCTCCCCATTTATCTGGGCTTGGGACCGGCACTAAGAGTGGTTGGGGTTGGTTCCCTGACCGGGGATCGAACCCGGGCCGCAACGGTGAGAGCGCCGCATCCTAACCACTAGACCACCAGGGACCCTATCTTCTCTAGTTTAAAACAATTCCTTAAAAAAATGAAAGACTCTCTAAAATTAGCATCTTCTAAAAGTGCGGTGTTAAAACACCAGTAGGCGCTTTTGGGTTTAATATTCTTTTTACTGATGGTACAGTGGACCATGCAGTGGTCTGAGATGCCTACTGGAAAGATAAAACACTTTATAAAATAAGTCAGTTGATGCTCAAAACCATAAAATGGATCTGATCCCGCCAGAAAGAGTGTGTTGTTTATGCAGTGGGCCCACGTGTACTGTCTCTGTTTTTTATTTGAATTTTCTTCATATGTCACAGAGATTGTGGGTCTCCACCAACTCCCACAGACGCTTACGGGAAGCTGGATGAGGGTTTGCGTTATTTCTGTCTGTATTTTCTGCTGTACAATTAAAATCACCCCAAAATTAAAACTCTGCAGTGCTGCAGTTAAAAATAACATTGTTAGGTTTGTGTAAAAAACTGATTCTCTCCACTGCACTGATAGGAGCGTCCACACAGATCAAAACTAAAACCTCATTTTTATAAAAAGCCCTCATTTTTAAAAGCTTCCAGATTAAAACTTCTTCTGCAGTGTAGGAAACAGGAATAAAATGACTAGTAAAAAGCAAGGGAACACCACCACTTGGTGACGTGTTGCAGTTTAAAATCGCCAACCCGTCCCACTCCACCCATTTAGCATTATTACTGGTATCGCTGTCAGTTTCCTGCAGCATAACGTCAACATGTTTCTGATTTATAAGGTCATATAGTTTTGCTCGCTTTTAATGTTCCCCTGCTCCATTTACGTTAACACTCACAACTTGGATTCCGTTTATTAAAATATAAATATAAAAAAACAAACAAATGCTGAAAGATCTCTCAGTCTTCATCTGAGTTTTCCTTATTGACCTTCGTTGTCAGTTTCTTTAGTCTAAATATTTCTTGGTCAGTAAATGCTCCTTGTCTATTCAGAAATGTTTGACCTCATAAACAATCTGTTTTAGGTCGGGAAAAAACTCTTTTATGTATATATATTTATGGCACCTGGTGGTTCTTAAAAATTGATTCATATCATCAGCACTATAAAACACATTTAACAAATATCATATCATCAGCACTATAAAACACATTCCTGGCAACAGCTCCGCACCCCTGTGCCTGCCTCCCTTAGCGCAGGCAGCTCCAGCACTGCTCCAGAATCCACAGAGACTTTATCAGTTTCGCACAGGTTCTCCCAATCCGGTTTGGTCAAGCAGGGCTTTTCCCGGTCCAGTTTGGCCAAGCAGGGCATCTCCCGGTCCGGTTTGGCCAAGCAGGGCTTCTCTGGGCTGGTTATGTCATTAGTGGACCTCTGGGCTACAGTCTGAGCTTGGGGCTCGCGCTCCCTGGGCCCTGGTACAGCAGCAGTTGTGAGGCTTTCAGCAGCAGAGCGAGTTGTAGCCGCAGGGGGAACGACTCCAGCAGGTTCATCTGCTTTCTGACCCAGTCGCTTGGAAACAGCATGGTCACTTTGTCTTTCAGGACAGGTGTGGACAAGATCCTTATCTGACTACATTTAAAACATTTAATTTCAGCATCAGTGGATGCAAAGATGTTGTAGTCAAACCTATCAATTCTGAACTTGAACACCACGTTAAGGTTGTCAAGAGCTTTATTAAGAACCATAAAAACATCCTCCTTAAAGACCCCGAGTGCTTAACCAGTTGGGACTTACAGCCAAGGGGGATTTTCTTCATTGGGAGACGTGTCGCCTGTACCGAGACAGCTCCGTAATTATTGCCTCATCGCTTATAAAGGGAGGGACATTAGACAACATGACCTTTTTAGCAGGAGAACTGAGAGGAAAAACCAGTATAAATTCAGTACTTACAGCCAACAGCTAACACACACTCCTCTACACACACCACCCGCTCACCGTGTCCCTACAGCCAACACACACTCCTCTACACACACCACCCGCTCACCGTGTCCCTACAGCCAACACACACTCCTCTAAACACACACACCACCCGCTCAACGTGTCCCAACAGCTAACACACACTCCTCTACACACACACACCACCCGCTCACCGTGTCCCAACAGCCAACACACACTCCTCTACACACACCACCCACTCACCGTGTCCCTACATCTAACACACACTCCTCTAAACACACACACCACCCGCTCACCGTGTCCCAACAGCTAACACACACTCCTCTACACACACACACCACCCGCTCAACGTGTCCCAACAGCTAACACACTGCTCTACACACACACACCACCCGCTCACCGTTTTCCAACAGCTAACACACACTCCTTTACACACACACCACCCGCTCACCGTGTCCCTACAGCTAACACACACTCCTCTACACACACTCACACCACCCGATCAATGTGTCCCTACAGCTAACACACACTCCTCTACACACACACCACCCGCTCACTGTGTCCCTACAGCTAACACACACTCCTCTACACACACACACACACACACACACACACCACCCGCTCACCGTGTCCGAACAGCTAACAAACATACTCCTCTACACTCTTACACACACACACACACACACACACACCACCCACACACCGTGTCCCAACAGCTAACACACACTCCTCCACACACACACACCACCCACTCACCATGTCCCAACAGCTAACACACACTCTTACACACACACACCCCCACACACCACCCGCACACTGTGTCCCAACAGCTAACACACACTTCTCTACACATGCGTACACCACCCGCTCACCATGTCCCAACAGCTAACAGACACTCCTTCACACACACACACACACACAACCCGCTCACCGTGTCCCAACAGCTAACAGACACTCCTCTACACACACACACCACCCGCTCACCGTGTCCCAACAGCTAACAGACACTCCTCTACACACACACACACACCACCCGCTCACCGTGTCCCAACAGCTAACAGACACTCCTCTACACACACACACACACACCACCCGCTCACCGTGTCCCAACAGCTAACAGACACTCCTCCACACTCACACACACCACCCGCTCACCGTGTCCGAACAGCTAACAAACACACTCCTCTACACTCTTACACACACAAACACACACACACACACACACACACACACACACACACACCGTGTCCCCACCGCTAACACACACACTCCTCTACACACACACACCCACCCACACACACACACGCACACCATGTCCCATTGGCTAACACACACTCTGCTACACACACACACACCATGCCCCAACCGCTAACACACTCCTCTACACTCACTCACTCACTCACTCACTCACTCACACGCACACACACTCCTTTACCCTCTGACACACACACACCAACCGCACATCATGTCCCAACGGCTAACACTCACTCTTCTACACACACACACACACACACACACACACACACACACACACACACACACACACACACACACAACCCCCCTCCCCCTCCCCACAATGTGTCCCAACTGTTAACACACACTCCTTTACACACACACACACACACACACACACACCCACACACACACCCACGCAGCACCCACACACCATGTCCCAACGGCTAACAAACACTCTTCCACTATCACACCACCCGCACACCGTGTCCCAACCGCTAACACACACACTCCTCTGCACACACACACACACACACAACCCCCCCCAAAATGTGACCCAACTGTTAACACACACTCCTTTACACACACACACACACACACACACACACACACACACACACACACACACACACACACACCATGTCCCAACAGCTAACACACACTCTTCCACACACACACCACCCGCACACCGTGTCCCAACCGCTAACACACACACTCCTCTACACACACACACACACACACACACACAACCCCCCTGCAAACTGTGTCCCAACTGTTAACACACACTCCTTTACACACACACACACACACACACACACACACACACACACACACACACACACACACACACACACACACACACAACCCGCTCACCGTGTCCCAACAGCTAACAGACACTCCTCTACACACACACACCACCCGCTCACCGTGTCCCAACAGCTAACAGACACTCCTCTACACACACACACACACACCACCCGCTCACCGTGTCCCAACAGCTAACAGACACTCCTCCACACTCACACACACCACCCGCTCACCGTGTCCGAACAGCTAACAAACACACTCCTCTACACTCTTACACACACAAACACACACACACACACACACACACACACACACACACACACACACACACACACACACCGTGTCCCCACCGCTAACACACACACTCCTCT
>NC_139577.1:34209747-34227247 GCF_946808225.1 Silurus aristotelis | reverse complement strand
TTAATGGCTAATTTGCTGACTGAAAAATTGGTTTGTGGGTTAGCCTCATTACTATAATGCTAGTTTGTCGGTTAACCAGGTTACTGTAAAGCTACTTTGTGGTTTTAATTATTAAAAATAATGCTCGTTTAAGGGGTTAACATTTTGACGTTGCTGCTAGTTTGTGGTTTGGTCTTATTGTACCACCCCTGTACGCTATTTTGCATGTGTCTCATTCATGCTAATATCGCTGAATGTTTTGACTAGCACTTGTTTTAATGCTAGTTAAAATGGCTTAGCCTGTTCATTGTAATGCTAGTATGTGTTAGTTTGCACTACACTTGTCATTGTCACATGCTAAAATTTACACACACACACACACACACACACACACACACACACACACACACACTATGCTAGTTTATTTGATCTAACGCTAAATTATCTGTTAGCCTGTTCATCATAATCCTTGTTCACCATGATGTTCACCTGTTTGGTAACGTTATACCTAATGGATTAATTTTAGCAAATAATATTATATAATTATTTTATTTTATTATATTGGATTTATTGCTCTCATTATGTGTTTAAAGACATTTGGACCTCTTATTATGTGTTTAGAGAGTTTTAGAGTTCTCCTTACATGTTCAGAGATGTTTGGACCTCTTGTTATGCGTTTAGAGATGTTTGGACCTCTTGTTCCGTGTATTTAGAGGCGTATGGAGCACCTGTTTCGTGTTGAGACGTTTACTTCTCACAGGACATGTTTAGGGACCTCTTGTTATGTGTGTTTTGAGACATTTGGCACTCATGGTATGTGTTTTTATAGGTCTTGGGACCACTCGTTTATTGTCAAATGTTTAAAGACATTTGAATCTCTCATGATATGTTTAGAGAGGTCTGGACCTCTCTTCAGACCTTTAATGACATGTGAACCTCTTGTGTGTTTAGAGACGTTTGATTCTCACGTGACGTGTTTAGAGACGTTCAGAACGCTTGTTAAGTGTTTAGAGACATTTTGGACGTCTAGTTACGTGTTTAGAGATGTTTGGACCTCTTGTTACGTGTGTTTAGAAAACTTGTAAACTTCTCATTACGTGTTTAGAGACGCTTGATCCACGCGTGTCTTTAGAGACATTTAAAAGTAAAAATGGCCTTGTACCATTTTCTCTCTTTCACTCTTCATAACGTTATAATTATTGATTAATTTCCCATTATTATTTGGTTTTTGAGTTACTGTTCCTTCTGATATACAGAGATGCAGTTGCTTTCTGTTTAACACACACACACACACACACACACACACACACACACACACACACACACACACACACACACACACACACACACACACTTGCAGGCACTGTCCCAGCTGCAGCAGAGGCTGTGATTTAGGTGTGGGAGAAAAAGGAGGCCACGGTGGTGCATTAATAACCGAGCATCTGTAGTAACACGCGTAAAAGAAGAAAGGAGGGAGGGTGGGATTAAAGAAGGAAGAGGGAGAGGGAGAACGAGGGATAGTGAGGAAAAGAGGGAGGGACCGAGTGAAATGCCGTGTGTGAAACTGCAATCTCCACCTCCAGTCAGCATCAGTGTCACCTAGTGATGAAAAGATCGGATCATTTTAGTGACTCGGTTCTTTGAATCTTTTTCATCATAATAAACAAATCTTTATTGAGTCGTTTAGTTCATTTCCATTCCTTTCTTCAGAAATAATATAAAATGTTACAATATCAATAAGCAGATCCCAAATATGTCTACATATACCAACTTAAACTGTAGTTCAACAATAATGCCAAGATTTAGACAAAAAAAAACCCTGATCTATTGCATTGTGTAGGATCAACGTGAGTCACGTGATAAAAGGACGAACGAGGACTCATCCTGAGGACTCATGAGATGAACTACTCAATTCTGTTTCCTGCACATAACCTACGGAGATTGTGCGATGTTTTGCTCATGTGCGTCCAGTAAAAAATTCATTAATCACTCATTGAGACGACTTGTTCTTCTGAGTCACATTAAAGACTCGTTCAAAATGAACGTATCATTCATAAACGACCATCACTATTGTAGTCGTCGCATTGACCCTCAAAACAGAGGAGACAGTCGGAATCCTGTCTTTTCAGGGAAGAGGATGTAGGATGCGGGACATGCCTCTGGTCCTGAATCTGGGTTTCTTTTCTCAAACCTTTCTCTCGCTGGTTTTTTCTTCTTATTTAGATTGCAAGAAAAACTTACAACATTTCTGTTTGATTTTCGCACAACATTTTTGTTTTAATTTTCGCTCAAATGGTGTACTGAGCACTAAGTTTACATTCCATTACTGAAGTACGGACAAAACTGTAGTGCATGTAATATGTTGTACCATGACCAAAAAATTGCTATGTGCTTCTTTTTTTTGCATCTCATTCCACATTGTCTTCTTTTGCTGTTTTTATAAGTTCCACTCTTCTGGGAAGATGTTTCAATTGATTTTGTGAAGATTTTGTGGAGATTCATTCAGCCACAAGTGTGTGAGTAAAGTCAGGTACCGATGTAGTTGAGGAAGCCGGGAGTGCAGTCAGCATTCACATCGATCCCAAAAGTGTTGAATAGGGTTTATAGCAGGGAGATCTTCCACATCTTCCAAACCATGGAAAGCAGATCTTTATGAAGCTGGCTTTGTGAACGGGCGTGATGGAACAGGTTTGGATCTCATAGTTCAAAAGAAGGGAAAATTTCATTCTACGGAATCCAAAGACGTCTCATACAATTGTGCGTACAATTTTGTAGCAGCAGTCTAGGGACCACATATGTCTGGAAAGGTTGGGTGTTCCAATACTTTTAAGCATTTGTATGAGTATGTATGGAATGTACTGAAGTGTGTGGGATACTGAAGTTCAGTGAACTCAAAATGTATGTTCTTCTTTTTTACTTTTGATCCTCCGGCATACAAAAGTCTCTAAAATGTCAAGTATAATTTACGCATTTAAAGTAATTTAACAATAAACACTGTTCCAAAGCAGCTTTACAAAATAGATTACAAACATAACTTCTACATGTATAATATATACGTTATTAAGGAAAACACCCTGAGACTCCATAAGAAAGAAACCATGAGAGGAACCAAATTCAAAAGGGAACCCATCCTCAACACTGAATGTCAATTCATTACAGTCCATCATTGAGGAGGTTATCATCATTTTACCATTGTAGCAATCCATTAATTACAGTCCAAATCCATTTTTTAATGATTCTTGAGTTTAACCCTTCATGGTACTGCCATGGAACTGTAGGCTGTTCACGTGGAGAACATCGCCATTAGCAGCGAATGGAGTCCAGTCTAAACATGGAGTGTTGCAGAAGACTAATACTGTAGTATATAGAATATTGAAATGTAAGTAACACTGTAATCTATGAAATATTGCAACTATTGCTCCAAATCACCTTTTTATTAAAAATAAATATTTTCTTTCTTTTATCAAAACATGAGCAGAATATCACTGTGATGTCAGTGAAGCACAGATGCAAGGCAACGTGATTTCGCTAACTAGCACACAGACAAAAAATACTTTAATACATACAAAGTAAAGGTGCAGTAAGAGTTTAAGTGTCAAACAGAACATCTTTTTTACATCTGATTTGCTTTACATTGATCAGAAAAGCTACAATTGTGCTAAAAAAAAAACCCACTTAGCATCAATCGCTAGTAGAACATTTGTGTTTTTCAATCATGTTGTTAATAACAAAGATTTTTCTACCCAGTATTACTGTTGTTGCAACATAAAGAGCACATGTTAGACTTTCTTTTAAATTTAATTGAATTAAATGGTTTTCGCGTGTGTGTGTGTGTGTGTGTGTGTGTGTGTGTGTGTGTGTGTGTGTGTGTGTGTGTGTGTGGGTGTGTGTGTGTGTGTGTGTGTGTGCGCAATGAAATATTGCCACTGTGTTTGCCTGGCAGGAATACAACTGAAAATAGCAGCATTTCAGGCTTTCTTGTCCATTTGTATGTCTCAGTTTTGTCTGTGTGTGTGTGTGTGTGTGTGTGTGTGTGTGTGTGTGTGTGTGTGTGTGTGTGTGTGTGTCAGGATGGTGTGACTTTTTGCTATAGGAGTTTTTCTTCAAAACCAATGAAACCAGCAGTTATGTTTTATTAATTGTGATATCTGGGGAAACTTTGTTCTCATTACTTTGTGTGTGTGTGTGTGTGTGTGTGTGTGTGTGTGTGTGTGTGTGTGTGTGTGGCATGGAAGAAGCCTGATTATGACATGTAAATGTTAATAATGCACTGATCTGAACACCTTGACGTGGTGTAACAATGCAGATTGTAGTGACTGAGACTGGATCCATTAATTGGTTCCATCACTCAACAAGTGTCAAATCTGTGATTGGTCAGGACTTTAATGAGATGCAGACAAACAGATAGTCAGATGTACTACTTGTATTCCAAATGATGTATTATACAGTATACACTTATACTATGTAGAGTATACTCTCCTTTCAAGTGTAGAAAGTTACTGGAGAATAATCTTTTACAACCATGAAAAACTATCTGTGTGCTGATTGGCTCTCTGGCTGCCAGTGCCATAGCCCATCAGGCGCTTCTCCATGTGTTTAAATTTTCATATTATGAGTAACCTAGCAGTGCACCATCTCAGTGCTTATTTCTATTCCACCCTTCACCTCACCAGCACCACCTGCATAGATCTGCACTCAGCTTTCAGCAGCAGTTCTTAACATCTCTATGTGACATCTCTAGTGGTGTAGCAGATCTAATCGATCAACACTAAACCCATCTTCACTCTGTAACCATACATCCAGCGTCAATGCCTTGTAGACCTTCCCCCTTCCGCTATGTAAGAAAAGTGAGTGTACAACTAGAAAAAATACATAGGAAATCAGTGCACTTCTTCTTGTTGGAATGTATGAGGTGGTATAAAAAAGTTTCTGTTTACAATAAACCACTGAATTTATCTACGATTTCACACGATCACCTTAAAACTAGTTCTCTTGCACAGTAATACAGTGCCTCCAGTGTTCTTCTGAACGCGTCCTGGAAGTCTTTTTTCGAAGCGTGTTGAGCTCCTTTTACAATCGCACCGGATCTTAGCAACAGCGTCAAAACGGCAAGTCGGATTTCCATCTTTGGGAAGAGGTCGAAGTCCGCTAAAGCCAAATCTGGCACGTAGGCAGGGAGCGGAAGTGAGATCATGTGGATTGTTCTCCGACGATCGTCATGCGCGAGTTGCCGAAAGGTTTTGACATTTTCAGGTTTGAGCTCGTCGAAGGTCTTCTTGATTTCTCATCGTCTTCCAATGATGTTTTTCCGCTCTTGAAGCGCGTGTGCTATTTTAAACACTCATTGCCGCATCGTCGTATGTTGAATGTATGTCACGTCAAACGTCTGTGGCAGATTGGCCTATTTTTATGCAGAATTTTACGTTAACTCTGGGTTCTAACTCACTGTTCTTCATGAAATCCCCGACGTGGGAACGCACGTGGGAGAGAATAACTCCAGTTACACCATGAGACTCCAAACATTTTGATACCACTTCGTTTATCGTTACTACTAAATGAATTTAAGGAGCTTGAGGAGAAAACATTCAAATGAGAAATCGAATGAAAAACAGCTTCAGGAGTTGCTCCAAAAGCTTCATTATTATAAAAAATACAAGCAATTCACACTCACAAACACACATTATCCTAATATTCATGCATATAAATGTAATCTTTTTACTTGACTACTATCAAGCCTTATTGTGGCTGTATTGTAGAGTCACATATGTACAGGATTCTTCACAGCTAGGTGGGCTTTACATGGTTTATTCACCTGTACTTTGCAATTTCATACCTCACACCTGGATGTTTGTCCTTTACATGCAGTATGTGATTTTGGACACAGTTCCTGTATAGAGAACCTGTCAGCCTGAGGTTCCCCATAACATCATGTCCCAGTGTGCTTTATTTCTCTAAAAACACAGCAGTTTACTGATTGTAATCTCCTCTGTCCTGGTGACACCTTTACCATATCAACAATTCTACTTGTTCAATGTGTACCATCTGATGTTCATTTACCTTTATGGCATTTGGTAGTCACCCTTATCCAAAGTGAGTTACATTTATCTCATTTATACAACTGAGCAGTTATGGGGTTAAACGCCTTGCTCCGGGGGCCCAGGAGTGGCAGCCTGGTGTGGGATTTGAACTCACAACCTTTAGATTCAAAATCCAATGCCTTAATCACTAATAAGGCAGTTATTCACATGAATAATCCCACATGAACTTTAGTTTGATAGCAACAGTAACAGTTTAATATTGAACAGTTTGTGAATGAATCATTATTGTGTTCAGTTACTTGGTGGTTGGTAACGAAGGAACTTTACATCAGTAACACCTTCTTACTGACAAACAAGTCATTCATAAGAAGAACTGATGGCATCCGCATTCATAGTAACCAGTTTCTAACTAATTAATCATTTGATTCTAATCATAAATATAATAAAATATTATGTTTTCGGCAGTGGTATATTCAGTGGTTTGCAAAATCATGATTCTACTAAACAGCTACCGTAATTTCCGGACTATTAAACGCACCCAAATATAAACCGCACCCACAAAATTTTACAAAGATTTTTATTTTAAACATAAATAAGCCGCACTTGTCTATAAGCCGAAGGTGTCTACACTGAAACTAATGAACTTTACACAGGCTTTAACGAAAGACGGGTGAAATATGTTGTGGCTTCTTTAAGAGCCTGCCGCCGCATTTTTCCACTATTACTGCATGTGTGCAAGGCCGAGGAATATGTCCTTATTATTTTCTGATGCTCATTTCTAAGTTTCTTTGACTAAGCCTTAACGCTGTTGCCAAGAAAAATAAAAAAGCATAAGTTTTTGAAACCTGTCTGTGCTTATATGATTTCTGTTGCTGGAGTTAGCGAGCTCTCCCTTCACCCAGACTCAACTCGTTACAACGGTTTGTAACTAAACAGTAGCCCACCAAGAAAGTCATTGTTCACCGTCTTCCTCCTTCCTTTTAGAACAATTTCTCTCGGAAGTTTATCTTTTGGCATCGTCGTGCGTTTAAAAATCACCATCGGTGAAGCTTTTCTCCCGATGCTGATCCCGAATGATTCGCATTTCCTGTAGACAGTCCGGGTGAGCGGCAGATCAAATGTCAGAGGAACCTCATCCACATTTATGATGTGGTGCGGCCCGATTCAGTGGGAGCGCATCTGATTTAATATAAAGAGTTTCATTGGTTCACCTGAATCCGTTCAGCAATTTCATTGGTCAAATGTTTTGGTGCTCAGTTTTTTGGCTTGAAGTTTGTGAAACTGGGAAAAACCCCGGAAAAATCCATAAATTAGCCGCTTCGTTGTTTAAGCCGCGGGGTTCAAAGCGTAGGAAAAAAGTAGCGGCTTATAGTCCGGAAAATATGGTACATCAATTAGGATACGATATTCAGCAAACAAATGTTTATTTATTAATCATCGGACGCCCATTTGAAAGCTGGCAGCCTGCAGGATTCTTACCTTCTCCACCTTCTTCCATATGAATCAATTTTCTGTTCTGATCTCAAGAAGTTTGAGCAAAATACTGTGTAGGCACCAATCAGAGGCTGCATTTTTATTATGTCTATTTTTATTGTGTTTTTATGGTGACATTAAAGTATTTTGATTTAAGATTTAAAATGCGTTGAATTAGATGTAAAATAAATACTGCCTTTTCTTGTGTGTGTGTGTGTGTGTGTGTGTGTGTGTGTGTGTGTGTGTGTATGGCACCAATTGGCAGTCAATAATCAACTACAGACCAGCATTGATTTCGGCTCTTGCTGACCTCGGCAGCTCGTCACAGTATAAAGGAGCTTCCAGCTGCCCCAACTTGATCTTTTGAAATGCAAGATGAATAATTTCTGTTTGAGCAGTTGATCATGTAATAAACCGACTTCTTTATGCTAATTAGTAAAACAAGACCAGGCTACATTTCTGACTGCAATAATAAGAATCAACAGGTTTTTTTTTTTTTACAGGATGTACAGGCTTTAAATAGGTTTCAAAGGATATTTCTGTCTGAAATATTTATATATATTTATATTTAAAATGACACTTTCAGGTGTGTAGATGAGGGCAGGTTGCCTTTGACACTGGTTAACTCCCCCAAAGCTTCCTTCTTCTTTCGCCGATCTCAGGGAGATTTTCCCTCACCACAGTCACCTCTGTCTCATTATGGATAAACATAAAGGCATACATTTTTATCAATGAAATAAAACTTTTTTCTTAGCTGCCATTGAATCTGTCCTGTACATCTATTACAGTCTGGTTTTATTCTGCTACCAAATCAGACAGATGACCACAGAAGACGATCAAAACTACTGTGATGATTGTTAGTGCTCTGGAATTGTGATAGCTTAGTGGTCTGAAATCCCAGCCACACCAAGCTGCCACTCCTGGGCCCCTAAGCAAGGCCCTTAACCCCATAGCTGTTTAGTTGTATGAATGAAATAAATGTAATGTCTGCCAAATAATGTAAAAGGTGCTCCTTAGACCATCATTATAAACTATAAATTATCAGCATGAGGAAACTTGCACCTAAAATCACCACAGTCTTGAGAACTTCAAGACAATAAAACAATTTTTTCCTCTCAGAGAGTCGACATCATGCACACTTAAACTCAGTCACAGCAGTCATAGCATTCATGTGCTATATATTAACACATTCTGGTGCAATATGCAAAGATGTACAATATATTCTTTTTTTTATTTAATATTATTATCACCTACATTACCACAGTGCATTTGCACTTACCTCCAATTTCTACATAATCTATATTAGGTGTGTAAATAAAGCTTGCAATTACTGTAGATTTGTGGATCAATCTTTCCTTTTTTATCTTAAATATATACAGTATTTTACCAATAAACCTCCAGCACAGTGACACATTGCTTGTGTTTTAGCAAACTTGACAATAAAACCCCAGGAGTCTTAAAGAATGGTGATCAGTAATGTGTTGAATTGATGTCGGTCTGTTATACAGGGAAGGAACTTTTGAGAGGAATGACCTACCCCAGGTCTAACTTACCCCGGTGTGACTTACCGGGTCTGATTTACCCCAGTGTGACTTACCCCGTGTCTGACTTAGCCCAGTGTGACTTACCGGGTCTGATTCACCCCATTGTCCACAGTTGTAAAAAAAAATTGTTTTAATATCAATAGTAATATTAAAATAAGATTAATTCTTTTTAATTAATTAATTAATTTTTTATTTAACCTTATATATTGCACATACTTCACTCGTTTTACATTGCAATATATTTTTAAACACATTCAAAGAAGGAATTATTTCTAGTGGAGTAATAGCTTGAAATTCATTCCACAGCCAAGGAGCACAGTAAGAGAAAGCAGATTTTCCGTGTTCCGAGTGTACTCTAGGTACGTCTAATGTAATACCAGTTGACGATCTGGTGCTGCAGTTCTTTTTACGCAAACATAAAAGCCTAGTAATAGAATTTGGAAGCATACCAAGCAATGCCTTTACAGTATATACTAATATATCTGATTTCCTTCTTTGATATAAGGAGGTCCAACCTACACAGTTATTTAGCAAACAATGATGAGTACGTAAACAAGCATTTGTTATAAAACGCAATGCAGCATGATAAACACAATCTAATCTTTTTAATAAATATATAGAGGCATGCATATAAATAATATCACCATAATCTAAAATGGGTAAAAAAGTACTCTGTATAATTTTCTTTTTAGCTCCATAAGAAAAACATTTTTTTTTTGCCGAAAAAGAAAACCCAGTCTTGGTTTTAATCTTTTTACCAAGTAATCAATATGAACATCAAACGCCAATTTCGTCTATCCATATTCCTAGATATTTGTAAGTTGTTACTCTATCTATATGCACGCCATCAATAGAAAGGATAGACGGAGCAGTGATCATAGAACGACTACGCGAAAAAATAATATACTTAGTTTTTTTCGCATTTAAAACTAATTTCAATCAGAGTAAATTATGCTGAAAAGTGTTAAAAGAATTCTGGAGAATTTCAATAGCTTGTGACAAAGAGGATGCGGTTAAATAAATAATTGTATCGTCAGCATAAAAATTTTGCTTTGCGGATTTTATTCCCTGCCCTAATTCATTTATAAAAATAGAAAAAGAAGTGGTGCCAATAAAGAACCTTGGGGAACACCCTTCTTGACTGTTAACACGGATGAAACATAATTATCTACAGCAACACATTGCGTTCGATCAAATAAATAATTTTTAAACCAACTCAAAGCCGAATTACAAAGATCTATATATTTAAGTCTCTTTAACAGGAAGTCATGATCCACTAAGTCAAATGCTTTTGTCAAATCAACAAACAAGGCGACACAATGCTGTCTTTTTCATCGAGAGCAGTTATTAAATCATTTGTAATAAGTGTAGTAGCTGTTATCATACTATGACCCGCTCTAAAACCTGACTGAAATGCATTTAGAATATTATAACTACCTAGATATTCTTTCATTTGATCATTTACTATAGATTCGAAAACTTTTGCTAAGATCGGTAGTTTAGAAATAGGTCGATAATTATTTCAATCACAGGGATCTCCTCCTTTTAATAATGGCATAACTATAGCTGATTTCCAAGAAGTTGGAATTACATTAGTGGATAGACTCAAATTAAATATTGATGCAATAGGTTCAGCAATAATATCTGCAGACATTTAAAAAAAACTGGTTCAATTTTATCAGATCCACCTGATTTCTTACAGTCTAAATTTGAGAGTAGTGTATAAACTTGGCTGGGCAATATAACGGTAAAGAAAAAATAAATCTGAGTCATTATAATTTGTCGGCTCTTCAATTTCCTGTTCGCCAGTGACCAGCGAATTACTGGTATCTGTTATCAAACTAGCTGAAATAAAATGATTATTAAACATATTAACAATATCAGCCTTGTCTGAAATTATTCCTTGGTCTACTTTTAAAAGTTTTGGAAGATCAGTGGATTTATTTGACCCTACAAGAGATTTAGTTATTTTCCAAAATTTAGAAGGATCATTCATGTTATTGTTAATTAGATTAAGATAATACTGACTTTTGGAATTTTTTATCAATTTTGTACACTTATTTTGTAATAATCTATACTTTGACCAGTCCTCATCTCTATTTGTTTTCTTTGCTTTGGACCAGGCTACATTTCTTTGTTTAATAAGATTTGAAACAGATTCATTAAACCAAGGATTATTTTTCCCACTCACCCGATATCTACGTAAAGGAGCATGTTTATCACAAATTTTCAAAAAAGTTGATTTAAAATAATCCCAAGCATCAACCACATCAGGTATAGACGCAACCAAATGTAAGTCACTATTATACACATCATGCAAAAACGCTTGTTCATTAACATTTTTTAATTGTCGCTTAAATATAAATCTGGGTGTACTCTTAGGCATCTTAAAATTTCTCACACAAGATATTGCACAATGATCGCTAAGATCATTACAAAAAAGTCCTATTGCAGAAAAAACATGGGGAATATTAGTTAAAATAATATCAATCAAAGAGGAATTACTCATACTCTTTCCATTTAGGCGAGTTGGTAAATTTATCAATTGTTCTAAACACAAGGAGTTACAGATGTCCTTAAGTGAAACCGATGACTGAGACAGCCAGTCCCAGTTTAAATCTCCCATTAAAATTAAATCAAAATTAGACCAGTTATGCAACCTGTCTGTAAGCATTGAAATTACCTCCCTTGAAGCTGAAGGCGGGCAGTAACAACCGACCACCATCATATCAGACCCATTAGGTAAAAATACTTTAATAGCTATAAGTTCAAAACATTTTAAAATACTAACTGACTCAATACAAATACAATTTATATTTTCCTTAATATAAACTGCAACCCCTCCTCCTTTTTTACTACGATCAGCTCTAAAAACATTATATCCATTAATATGCACCATGGCATCTGTAATCGATTTTTTCAACCAAGTCTCTGTGAGAATTATGACGTCAGCATCGGTCGAATCTGCCCAGATTCGAACTGCGTCCACCTTAATTACCAAACTTCTCACATTAAGATGGAAAAATCGTATACCATTACTTAATTTAAGTTCCTCTGGTGTTTGAAGCTGAGCCAACTTTGGGCCTGGGTTGGGAGGAATGTTACCTGAAAGCAGTAGCAGAAGCACAAAACACTTTCTCTTTGCCATGCCGCAGCTCGGACTGTTATCGCCGCAAATAGATGTAGCATAGTGGGTCAGTTTTCCATTTCCTCGGACCAAGAGGCAGAACAAACTTTGTGGTGGATCACGCATCCAAACGGGCCACCAAGAGGAGAGTTCAAAGCCTCTCAGCATCACAGCCAAAACACCGGTCCGTTCTGCAGCGGTCTCAGCACATAAAACGCATAGACACAGCACAGATGCGTGTCCCCCATACCCAGTAGAAGATATGTAATCCACACCAACCATGAGCCCTTCCCCAATCCAGTCCATAGCGGCCGATTAAAATATTTTATTGTAAATAATCACTACATATAAACTCAGCATGGAGCATGAAGACAAAATATTGTTGTAAATGTTTTAAAGTAATGATGGTGTTTAAATTCACAAATCATCAGGACACCTAATGAAACTTTTGCTATGTTTCCACACGGACGGTTTTTAATGCCGGATGTTTGCATCATGGCAGATTTTGGTGCTCGATTTGAGACTTGGCACGTCGGTAAAACATGTTTAGTGATTTAAAAAACATTTATTGCTGAAGTTAATTAAAAAAATGTTATCTGAGTACAAAAAAGGAGGTTGTGAATAAACTTGTGTTGCGTTAAAGGTATTAATTTCACCTCTTTTATATTAATTTATTTATATTTTTTATAAAAATGGTCAAACAGAAATGCACGCTGCATTAATCACGTGCTAATAAAATTTGAGCCGTTAAAATGAATTTTCGTTAACATGTTATTAGCGTGTTGTTTTTGACAGCCCTAATAAATAGTATTTAATATTTTTAACCTCACCCAGCCCTCGACTGATATAATAAATGTGTGAAAATGATGGAGGAAACCTGCAAGCAAGTGATCACATTACACCTTTATGCACTTTTAACAATGGACACTGTCTCAAAGCAGCTTTACACTGATAATGCGTTAATAAAGAATGAACAAGTTTGTTCTTTATAACTGTAAGTTTAAGTCCCATTGTTTGTCATTTGCAGGTCACGTCTCTTTTCTGCGCATCAGATCAGATTGCTACGTGACTCGTAGTGTGTGTGTGTGTGTGTGTGTGTGAACTTCCTGACATTGTCGTATTCCTCTTGAATTGTATAAGAAGGATGCGATCCTTAAATAAAGATAAATTTGACTCCTGTGTGACCCATGTATTGAGTCTCTCATGTGTAAATTTGACTGGAGTTTGACTCCTGGCGGTTGTAAGTAGGACAGCAGCGTGAGGAAGTTTAAACACTTGTCACACACTCGGCTCGGCGCGAGCGGCTTTGCAGACGCCGTGAACCACAGATGAACTCGAGCTGCAGTAGGTCTGATGAAAGAGTGAGAGAGAATCAGACAGATGGAGAAATCAAAAAGAGAATGTGTGTGTGTGTGTGTGTGTGTGTGTGTGTGTGTGTGTTTTTAAAGGAATAGATCAGGAATATGTGTTTGTCTGATCCATCGATGTTGTCGAGTGTGTGTCGGGCTATTCTCTGATCATTTCAGCAAATGTCTGCTTCTGTTTCATAGTTTATGTCGCTGTGGTTGGAGGAACCAGATATGGAACATAACATACATCGTTCAACTTGCTGTGATCAGCTCCTGATTTCCCAAGAGGCAAAAATAATGACTTTAGAACATAAAGCTAAGTGATGAACTCAGATTGAACTTTTTGGAGCTTTTTAAGTTGGAACTGACATCACAGCCTCAGAGAAGCTTGAAGAAGTTTTTAAAACGATCTCTTTCACAGCAGGAGGGACGTATTTTCAAATGTATATTTCTATACAAAATATAAGAGCTTTTCTTTAGCACATTTCTATTTTCTACATGACACACTTCTGTGCTAACACTGCGATCGTAACTGGTTAATCCAGAAGCACACATTGCATTTTCTTGACTGATTCACACAGATGATGATGATGTCATCCCAAATGTGTGCTTTACACAGATAAAGAGGTTATAAAAATGTATAAAAGAATGTATAAATTTAGTGTCTAAGTTTGTTCCTTATAACAGTGTTGGACAGTAATGAAGTAAATGAAATTCATTTCTGTACTTAAGTACTGCATTTCAAAATCAAATATTCAACTTTTTACTCAACTACATTTTGTGAAATCAGTCGTTCCTTTTTATATATGAGGATAAAAACGTAACTGTTCAAACACGCAGCGAATCACCAATCAGAGTCGAGCACGCGCTTTGTTTTAAACTTGTTTTGATTGGCGCATGGTGTATCTACTGATCTCCAACATACAGTTCAGCATCAGTTCAACATCAAAACACAGCTATTAGTGTTGCGCAAGTCAGGTCACTCTTAGTGTCGGCCTCAAGCCTGGATAAATGTGAAGTTTTGTGTGTACCAAATCAAATATGCGGATCACGAATCAGAATTTCATACCGGATCGGTCGAGACCCGGGTTACCTACAACCACCACAGGTATCATTAACAACTGGGTACCGGTGGAAATTGTGCTCCTGTTGGCTGAAGGAGGAGAAGGAGAGGAGGAAGACGTCTACAGAGACAGCAGGGAAAGGAGAAGTGGAGGAGAGTGGAGGTTCGGGTTGGTACTTTAAATGTTGGTACTATGATGGGTAAAGGGAGAGAGGGAGCTGATATGATGGAGAGGAGAAAGGTAGATATAGAAGAATAGCCTTTATTGTCACATATACATTACAGCATATTACAGTATATGTTGTGTGTTCAGGAAAACAAGTGGAAAGGGAGTAAGATCAGGAACATTGGAGGTGTTTAAACTGTTTTATCATGGTGTAGATGGAAAGAGAAATGGTGTTGGGGGATTCTGAAGGAAGAATACAGTAAGAGTGTAGTGGAGGTGAAGAGAGTTACTGATAGGGTGATGAACGTGAAGCTGGAAGTTGAAGGGGTGATGATAAATGTCATCAGTGCCTATGCTCCACAAGTGGGTTGTGAGATGGAGAAGAAGGAAACATTCTGGAGTGAGTTAGATGAAGTGGTGGACAGTGAACCTAGAAATGAACGATTGGTGAATGGGGCAGACTTTAATGGGCATGTAGGTGAATGGAACAGAGGTGATGAGGAGGTATGATATAGACTATGTTCTATGTAGGAGATGAAACCTGAAGGAGATTGGAGACTGTAAGGTGTTGGTGGGGGACAGTGTAGCTAGACAGCATCGGATGGTGGTCTGTAGGATGGTTTTGGAGGTGAAGAAGAAGAGGAGAGTGAGGACTGAAAGAAGAATAAGATGGTGGAAACTAAAGGAGGAAGACTTTAGTGTGAGATTCAGGGAAGAGGTCAGACAGGAACTCGGTGGTGGTGAAGAGGTGCTGGATGATTGGGAAACTACTGCAGGAGTGATGAGGGAAACAGTTAGAAAGGTACTTGGTGTGACATCTGGAAATAGAAAGAAAGACAAATTAACATAGTGGTGGAATGAGGAAGTGCAGGAGAGCAGAAGGAGAAAGAGGTTGTAGAAACAGGATTGGGATCTACAGAGTGATGAAAAAAGTAGGCAGGAGAACAAGGAGATGCAGCAGCAGGTAAAGAGGGATGTGGTGAAAGCCAAGGAAAAGGCATATGAGGAGCTGTAGGAGAAGTTGGACACTGAGGAAGAAGAAAAGGATTTGTACCGATTGGCCAGGCAGAGGAACCGAGCTGGGAAGGATGTGCTGCAAGTTAGAGCAATAAAGGATGAAGATGGAAATGTGTTGACTAGTGAGGAGAGTGTGTTGAGAAGATGGAGGGAGTATTTTAAGCAGCTGATGAACGAGAAAAATGAGAGAGAGAGAGAGAAGGTTGGATGATGTGAAGATGGTAAAGCAGGAAGTTGATAGGATTAGTAAGGAGGAAGTGACATGCCTGATGCCAGCTGACATATCGGTAGAAGCATGGAGATGTTTAGGAGAGATGCAGTGGAGTTTTTAACCAGATTGTTTAACAGGATTTTGGAAGGTGAGAAGATGCCTGAGGAATGGAGAAGGAGTGTGCTGGTACTGATCTTTAAGAATAAGGGAGATGTGCAGACCTGCAGTAACTACAGGGGAATTAAGTTGATCAGTCACACCATGAAGTTCTGGGAAAGAGTAGTGGAAGCCAGGCTGAGAGAAGAGGTGACCATCTGTGAGCAACAGTATGGTTTCATGCCGAGGAAGAGCACCACAGACGCCTTATTTGCTTTAAGAATGTTGATGGAGAAGTATAGAGAAGTTCAGAAGGAGTTCCATTGTGTGTTTGTGGATTTAGAGAAAGTGTACAACAGGGTGGAAAGAGGAGTTGTGGTATTGTATCAGGAAGTCTGGTGTGTCAGAGAAGTATGTGAGGGTGGTGCAGGACACATTTAAGGACAGTGTGACAGCAGTGAAGTGTGCAGTAGGAACGACAGACTAGTTCAAGGTGGAGGTTGGACTGCATCAAGGATCGGCTCTGAGCCCTTTCCTGTTTGCAGTGGTGATGGACAGGTTGAAGGACGAGGTCAGACAGGCGTCTCTGTTTATAGGACTGTGGTGAGACCTGAGATGTTGTTTGGTTTAGAGACAGTGGCATTGAGTAAAAGACAGGAGGTGGAGCTGAAGGTAACAGAGCTGAAAATGTTGAGGTTTATCGTTAGGAGTGACGACGATGGACAGGATTAGAAATGAGTTTATTAGAAGGACAGTGCATGTAGGACGTTTTGGAGACAAGGTGAGGGAGGTGTGATTGAGATGGTTTGGACATGTGCAGAGGAGGGACATGGGATATATCAGTAGAAGAATGCTGAGGATGGAGCTGCCAAGAAGAGGAAAAGAGGAAGAAAATGGAGGAGGTTTATGGATGTGGTGAAGGAAGACATGCAGGCAGATGAGAGGACAGGGGGAGTATGAAGACGGATGAGCCGCTGTGGTGACCCCTAATGGGAGCAGCCAAAAGAAGAAGGTTAAGAAGATCAGTTCAACAGCAAGCAGAACATTTAGAGAAAAATAAATGATGGAAGAAACCCTTGACTCGAACTCAACACAACAGTTTTGTACTTTTACTCAAGTGAAAGTTTAAAGGGACACTTTTCCTTTTCCTGGAGTCACATTTTACTGCATGGATCTACTTTAACGTTCATTACAGTAAAACATTTTTTTTTGCATGTCCCAGTGATATTAGAAAGCTGGGGTCAGACATGATGCAGCACCCATGGAGCACAGAGTGTTAAGGGCCTTGCTTGAGGGCCCCAAGAGTGGCAGCTTGGCAATAACAGGGCTTGAACCCCCTGACCTTCTGAACAGTAACCCAGAGCTTTAACCACTGAGCTCCCACCTCTAACTACCTAAAATGGCATGAGGAAGAAACCTTGAGAGGAACCAGACTGA